>NC_090869.1:59022771-59036687 GCF_036669935.1 Montipora foliosa | reverse complement strand
GCTTTCAAGAGTAACTCCTCGAATGCTGCAATTTTTGCAGAAGACTATTGACGTCATCTTAGCCGTGACCAATGACGTCACCAAGATGTCATGTCCACAGCGGATTCTAAAATTCACCAACTCCGCTGATGTTTCAGGTAGGAGATTACCGGAGCCCGATAGATTTGCAACCCAGTCTCTACTTGTGAAATAACAATTATCGTTAATTCCTAATTTGCTCTGAATTTACTATAGATGGTTTCAATCACGTGATAAGGCAGCCATGTTGGTGCACAAAACAATAGCAATTTTCATTTTAATAGTCAAATTCCAAAAAGACCTTTTTTTTCAATTGTTCTGTGAACCTACATTGCCTGCTGTGACGTCAGATGAAAACAATCTTTTACGGAGCCCGATAAATTTGTTGACTCATCGCTCCCTCGTTCCCAGGACTTTTCCCTTCACTTTAGGGTGGAACGAGAAAAGCGAAGGAAAAGGTCCTGGGAACGAAGTTGTTACCCATAATTGTTACTGAATGATTTGGGTGACTCAACAAGAAATTATAAATTGCCCATATGATTGTAAAGCAACAATGATAATCATTTGGGGTTAGCTATGAGACTTTGTTATACAAGCAGGAAACAAAAAAAGAAGCTTTTTTTTTAAAAAATATGATTGTTTGCATTCTGACTGAAAGTTAATAGCTCTTTTCACGCGCCATGATTGGTTAAATAGGAGGTGTTCAGTTATGTTCAGCAACTATTCATATCCCAGCAGCCGAAGCAGCATAATGCGTCTCTCGTCTGTCTTTATACATGGCAAAAAAATTGAGTAACTAAATGACGCTGTAAAATAATAAAATTGCCCAAAGTCGTCCAGACGCATTTTGCGTCTCTAGCAGAAAAACGGTCAAACATGACAAAACGTATGGAAAATGAATAACGTATTGTAACTCGTTTAGCTTTTCTGTGATTATTATAGTATTCCGGATTTAAGCCCCCTACGTCCTTCCTAAGCCCATCCAAAACCCCTTTCAATGTTGCGTGAGTACAGGCCTCATATGTGGTAAGAAAGTCTAATTGATGAACTGACATTTTTGTTTCGTCACCTTTTCGTAGAGGATGGTATGGCGGCATGGGGCGTGGCGTTGCTTGCGATTGGCATGATTTTGATTGGTGTACTGATAGGCGTAGTAGCAGCGGTGTTCTATCAACGCTGGAAGAAACAGCAAGGCCCACTGGTGACAACACACGACCTGCCCATGCAGTCAAACACCAAGCCAGCCACATAACTAAACCTATTTAATCATTTTTGCCAGAAGCTCATAACCAGAAGTGTCGACCTCTCCCATTTGGTCTTAGCCAATTACTTTACTGTATCTTAATTTAGAATACGGTTCCCACCAAATTATGGCCAATCAGGTTGGGTCTCGTGACCACAACGCCTCTGATTGGCCTAGAACCAAGTAACCGCACGAGAGATTGGATTGATTGTGCTTGATGCAAAATAGTGGATCGCGGATTTTTCGTGCTTTAGGCAAAATCGTGGATCGTGCAAACAACACAATACCGCCACGTTTTTTTGAATACATAATACCGAAAACTGATCAGCCGCATTCCATTACGGATCGAGACTTCTGAGCAATGGACTCCTGTTTTTATTGAAGTCTTTTTTACCAAATAAACGACCTTTTTTAGGTCTTTTCTATCGGCAGTTTTGTGTTCGCAGCTAATCTATTCGAATGATTTCTATAAAAATGACATTTTGTGTAACAGGCAGATACTATTGTTAAGACACAATAAGGCAATCACATAATACTGTAGATATAGAAAAAATATTGATTAAAGCTGGGGTATGTTTAGCCTCAAAGTTCCTATCGAAAACGTGAGGTCAAGAGCCCAAGTAAAATTGTTATGTGTATATAGAGTTCGTTTTGATTTTCTTTGAACGCATCGAACAATCAGGAAAGAGCTGTTTCGACCACCCTGAACTAAATCACGATTAGGACGCCTGCCAAAAAATTATTTCGATCTTTAACTTGGTTCGGATCCAGCACTGAATCAGCTTGTGCTCTTTTTGTTCTACTGTATTGCTCTTTACCGTCTTCGCGTCAAAAGAACCGGGCAGAGGAATGGAGAGATTTTGTATCACTTTAAGTGAAACGGACAACGGCATGCTGGCTGCTTGCTTTGCTTTTCAATTAACACAGTTTGTATTAAGTTGATCGATATCTGTAGCTAAAAGGCACGGACTAGGTTAAATTCAATCAACTTTCTTTGATTTGGGAAAATGCAAATTTCAGCTTTACCGTTTGCCCTTTACCGCGAACGCGATGCAGCACCACTTTTACGTGAAACAGCAAACGTCGGCTGGCCGTTTTACGTTTCACGTAAAATGAGTGAAGCTTGTGACTTTAGCTTCGCGTGACCATCGGCAACTCGGAATAGACTTTGTTTTTTTCGAGTATTTGCTGGAGTTAACAAAAAAACAAGAACAAAAACTCGGAGTTTTTTTAAACGTTATTTGTGGAAAAAGACACTATATAGAACAAAACTCCTAACTATCAAATTTTGCGAGTTTCGATGAAACTGTTTTGTGGGTCAACAGAGAGTCAACGTGAGTTATGAAGAAAATTGCGACAAGGAGTCAGTTATAAACGATCTATAACTATGAAACCTTATTTTTCCTTTTTTGACTTACCGGCAAATGGATTTGTGGTTCTCTTTTTTCCGCAAACAACTTGTTATGCATGTAGAAAAAAGCGAGAAGAAAATTCCACGTATACGGCATACGCAAAAATAGAGACTTTTAGATCCACGTTTGCGGCTAACCTCAAACTGCTGGAAGTGACATGACTAGCGCTTGCCGTCACGTTCGAGGGTAAGTTTTGACGTTTTCAATGGCGGAAGGTAGGTTTTCACGTAAGTAAGTTCCCTCAGCTCTTTATGGCATTGAAGTTACATTATCCCACGTATGAACGGGGCAGATATAAAAAGCAACTTTTTATCTTTCATTCCATGTGAATTAAACAATCAAAAGAGCCGTGGTTTTATTTATTTCGTTGACTGAAACATCAACGCTGAGAATCGAGGAAATTCAATATGGCGGCCTCCGCAGCTTTGCACTTGTTTACTTAAATCTAAATGCACGAACTATCACAACTTCTAACGTCAAACCGCAAATCTCAAACCTCAGTTTGCGGTTAGCCGTAAACGTACATCTAAAGGTCTCTAATGCCTACTTTCACGTAGAAACGGCAACCGGCAAACGTGAAATAAAGCAGGCAAAGCATGGCTACGTGGTCACTAGCTTTTTCCAGCGTTCGCGTTTCACGTAAAGGTGATGCTAATGCTCTCTAAAGCTTCATTTAAGCCGCGGCTACACGAGCGATTTTTGTCTCGGGCCGGTGATGCGACTTTTTTCAGATTTTGTCGCGTCGCCTGCGCGCCAGGGTGGCTACAATTGTGACAAATTTTGGCGACAAATTGAAGGCCGCGCGAATGGCAGACTTCAAGAGACCTGGGCACTAAAAACAGACATTCCTACTTTAATTTCATTGGCTAAATAGTCTTAAGTCGCGTCGCAAGCGCGGGCAAAAAGTTGCAGGTTTGCTGCACGGGCAACTATCTCTGCGATTTTGTCGCGAAAGTTTCAACTCTGGCGACATTTTTCTTGCGATTTTTTCACCTGTCGTCATATTTTTCCATTTACACTGCCAAGGAAAATTTGTCAAGGAAAACCTGTCAAGGAAGCCTTGCTAGTGTAAATAAGGCTTAATTTAATGTGCCGTTGCAAGAAATTGTGAAAATATTTGAAATATTAACAAGAATTCGTCTTTTGGTTTAATAGGCTTTTAACCACACAGAGAGAGACGAGAGACTACTTTGTTCAAAACAACCCTAGGCTTCTAGAACACAAAATTTCTGTTGTTTTTCTTGTTATTGTTTACATTGACGTGCAGGTCATTTCAGATGAATCACTGTGTTTTCCTTAGGGTGGAAAACAAAGACTTAAAAACGAAAACCCTGTGATGACTCGCCAATAAAACAACAACAGAAACTATGTGCTTTGGCATGTAGAGTTTGATATGTTATTTTCCCTGGGGGAGAGAGGAGGTAGTGTGTTGCAGTGATTAGGACGCTTTACTTTGGACCCGGACATCCCGGTGTCACGACCTGTCCTGGGGCCCGTTTCTCGAAAGTCCCGAAAACTTTTCAGACCCGAAAAGCCATTTGTGAAGCTGCCAACCACTTGTTTTGGAAAGTTGATATTTTAACACGTTTTTAAGGCAACAAAAAGCAAAATGACTGTGAATTTTTGCAACTTAAATCCTCTCCGTTCTTGAGATACAAAGTAAATTGTCACACCGGAAAATGGCCCTTAAAGTTTCGGGACTTTCGAGAAACGGGCCCCTGCCCACTTGTTGAATTGACTCTTGTAGTCCTTGATTCAACTTCTCGGCTGCACTTGTAAATAGCAAGATGATATTTTTCTGGTGCGTTTCTTTTAAAAGATCTTGCTCTTTTCAGTTGTTTCGTTTATTGCGTTTCATTGCCCCTCCCCTATGGCGAGGGGTCGTTTATATATATACGGGTCTTTGTGTTTCCGGGTCGTCGATCGTCGTTTTCCAAATCTTCGTCAATTTCGATATTACACCCATGTCGCCACGAAGGTGTTGCATGCAATTCAAATTTCCCCATTTCCTCAGAAAAAAACATGTGAAATTAGCAAAATTCAAGGTTTTAATTAAGCGGAGATAATGTGAGTACACAAGGAGCTTTTTTCAGGGTCTGCTGAAACAAGGTGAAGAAGAAAGTTCGGCTACAATGTTACGGTACGACACGATACGATACGATATGATGTCATACTTCGACTGAGTGACTTCTACGTACAGTTACGAAAGAAGCCTGAAAAAATAGTACGGGCACGAAAGAGATTAAATCCATAAGGACAAGAGCCAAAGGTAATCCAAAGGAACATGTATTTCTCACGCAGAATGAGTTTTCCAAAGGTGACCTGGAGCAAATCGAATCTAACTTACACTGCAATTTTCCAGCTAACAGTCCTGCAACGTCATGGGGACACGAGTTGCGTGAAATTCTTCCTAATGAAACAGGAAGTAGACTCTAGTTCCTTAAGTCGCAATCCTTTCTCAACGTTGCAAGGAATTTTTCATACCTTGCATAGTGTGACATCTGTCCTACAACTTGCATGTGTCGCGAGGGTTGTGTCATCAGCTAATGTAATTGTTCCTGTGAAGTGCATTTCTTCAACGTAATTGCGAGAATGCACTTTTCAATCAATTTCTTCCCTGGCCGTAAGGCAAAACAATTGTCACTTGAACCAAGGTTAATGTCCCGGCTCCTACGAGTCTTACGTTTTGTGGCATGGATGATAAATCAGTTACTCTTTTGCATAGCTACCTATCGTCTTGGTATCAGCGAGTTGAGTTCGGTGACACTTTTTCGGCCTGGACAGGCGTGGCAGCGAGGACCCGCAGGAATATATTCTTGAACCCCTGCTATTTAATATTTTCATGAATGATCTTAATCTTGCTATCGAGGGGTGCAATCAGTTTATGAATTATGCAGATGACACGAATATTCACACCTCAAATCCCAGTCCCGAAGCAATCGAGAATGATATTAATAGGGACTTAGCCAACACGTTGCACTGGTTCCAGCAAAGTGGGATGAATGCAAATCCTGAGAAGTACCAGGCTCTTGTGCTGGGAAACACGAATCATCTTATAAGCATTAAATGTGCGAATAGACTGATTCCGATTTCTGCCAATATTAAGTTATTAGGTGTTACCGGTGATAGATAACAGGCTCAAATATAAGCGACATTTGTCGTAAAGTAGGAGGACAAGTGAATGCGCTGAATAGACTAAAAATATCCTATCTTGTAAGACTAAAGAAGCACTTTATCGCGCCTTTACTCTACCTAATTTCTTTTACTGCAGTCAAGTCTGGTACCATTATTGTGGGGCCAGAAATACTAGCTAGCAAGCTAGAGAATGTATTCTAAACGAGCGCGCTTTAAGATATATTTACAAGGACAATTCTACATTCAATCATACTTTATTAAAGCGGATAGGCTCACATAGTAACTTAAAAGCCCGTGGGATTAACATCAGAACGAGTGATTACAACCTACGCGGTGTAAATGTTTTATCGGCCTCACCTAAGGTGAATAGTACCAAATATGGCCTAAAATGTTTTAGTTATGAGGCCGCGAAGCATTGGAATACATCGTCAGTTCCCACGGCCTGCTGCCGTCTGACCTTGTAGCTCAGTCGGTAGAGCAGCGGTGATCTAACCCCAAAGTCGTGGGTTCAATTCCCACCCCGGTCAGAGTTTTTATCTGTCCTTGTGTGGGCCATTTCCATTTCACATGGTTCATATTGGGTAGATACTTAGCACTTCACATCACACGTCACTCTAATCAGTTAAGTCTGTTTAATTATAAGTGCTGCACGGCCAACGTTTGCAAAAACGTAATCCTTCCTTGTACTTGTACATGTTCATTGCCGTGACTTTAACATCGTCAGTTCCCACGGCCTGCTCCCGTCTGACCTTGTAGCTCAGTAGGTAGAGCAGCGGTGATCTAACCCGAAGGTCGTGGGTTCAATTCCCACCCAGGTCAGAGTTTTTCTCCGTCCTTGTGTGGGCCCATTTCCATTAGTAGGGCTAACGTTCACATGGTTCATATGGGGTAGATACTTAGCACTTCAAATTACACTCTAATCAGTTAAGTCTATTCAATTACAAGTGCTACACGGCCAACGTTTGCAAAAACGTAATCCTTCCTTGTACTTGTAAATGTTCATTGCCGTGACTTTAACATCGTCAGTTCCCACGGCCTGCTCCCGTCTGACCTTGTAGCTCAGTAGGTAGAGCAGCGGTGATCTAACCCGAAGGTCGTGGGTTCAATTCCCACCCTGGTCAGAGTTTTTCTCTGTCCTTGTGTGGGCCCATTTCCATTAGTAGGGCTAACGTTCACATGGTTCATATGGGGTAGATACTTAGCACTTCACATTACACTCTAATCAGTTAAGTCTGTTCAATTATAAGTGCTACACGGCCAACGTTTGCAAAAACGTAATCCTTCCTTGTATTGGAATACATTACCTGGTAATATACGCACGTTCAGCTGGAACTAAGGATTTCGTTAGTAAGGTTCGAAGTTTAACGTTTTAAAAATTTTAATATCTTTTTAATTAATAGGAACTATTGGGGAAACTTTTAATTTTTTATATCATCCTTGCATACGGAACCCGCGCCCGCAGTGCGCGCGGCAGCTATCCTGTCAATCATTTGCCCTTTCACTGGAAACAGGGCATTTCGGTTTTTGTCGATCTATCCCGTCGAAAGGACGCTACCAAAGTGTTTATTCGCGAAGTCAGTACAACTAAATACATTATCAATATGGTTTTGCCGTTTTTCTTACACTTGATTCGAAAATGCCTGCCTGAATTCGTCTTAGAATAGTTAGAAAAAGCACAAATAATTATAACAGCCAAAGCACAACAGCTTACGTTCGAATTCTGCTCGCCGACAACCCAAGTTTGTTGACAAAAAAAATGCCACAAAATGTTTTAAATGGTTTTCTGGCCCTCTATCAATAGCGTTCACGTGAATTTTAAATGGGGTATCGGGAAAGAAAAATTGTCAAGCTGATATATGTTTCGTGTAAACATACATTTTCAAGTTGCAAAAATTTGTATAAGCACTACAAACCTTTTACTGACCATTACTCGAAGGAACTGGATTCCTTTTTAAGCTGCAAGGAAGCCGCTGATGAATTTTGCACAAAACCCTCGGCCCCTAACACCGGAAAGCCAGACTTGGAAAGTTTTTTTAGCGGAAGGCTCACTAAGGAAGAGCTTCTAGAGCTTGCCCTCCCGCAGGTCGCCAGATAGGTGCAAACAAGCTGATTCATTTCCGAAAAGAGTAAGATCTAGAAGGTGCAGTCAAATTTTGTTTCTTGTATTGTGCAAAAATTTATTCAAAACTTTTCCCTCACTCCCAAATAAGAACTTGCTGTGTCTTGCAATTCTACAGTGAATTACTATTAGGCCAATGCGAGAATCAACACCAAAGAGGCACTCCCAGGGGTTTGGGGGAAGAAGAGAACATGGCTTATTTGAACTGGGGAACAGAGTAACAATATCAAAATACTTTAGGGAACAAGGGAAGAAAACCAATATTTAAAGTTTAGGGATAAAAAAGCTGGGAATAAGTTTGAAAGTAATTTGGGGAACAAGGAAACACAAGCAAATATTTAAAGGGAACAAGGAGCCCTCTCCCCAAGGAGGGCCTCATTAAATGTTCTGCCTCTTTAATCCAACAGCTCCAACAATTTTTGAATGACCGACACGAAAAGAAGACTCTCTTAGAGAAATAAATTATTTATAATAACACTTTAGCATGCGAAACAATGCTCAGATGCTTACACGCACCCTCGTGCCCGTGTTTGTAAAAAAGCACCATGAGGTACTCCTTGCAGCTGGTTTAGGCATTGTTTCATCTTTCAACATTGGGCAAAACCAAATCAACTTCATTCTCAGAGGGCACTGGGGAAAGAAGCTAGAAGAAAAAACTAGCCTTAATCCAAGGCAATCTTTAAAGAATAAGATTATTGAAGGAACACTTTTGAGTGCCAACCCTAAGTCTTTTAAAACAAGTGCAAACAATCTTAATAGTCTTTAAATTCACAAAATGTCTCATATTCAGTTAGATTTGGCTGCAATATTCCTTAAAACTATGCAGAACTATTTACCATAAAATGTGGAACATTTCCTGCCTATCTAAATATGCCACAAAAGAGCTCCAAAAAGCAACCAGTTAAGTTTTTAGATAAAGATAGTGTCTCTATGGAGATCTGACACAATGTCTAAAAATTAAATAATTTGATGCGATGAAGACATTGAATGAACAAGCAATAAACAAACTCCAGCAATGTATTTTAGGTTCATAAAGTGGGGATGAAAAAAACAATTCCTCAACTGATGTTTCAATATGCATTTAAATTAATTTTCTAACAACAAGTCAAGGGACTGACTTTTCAGTGTCTATTCACTGGTATTGATTTATGACCATTTATGTTTCCATGATAAGTTTGAAAGTCAATCTGGCAACCACAGTGCCCTATGAAATGGGAAATAACTCTATCAAACCCTTTAAACTAACAGTTTACAAGGGGCACCATTGTTGATGCCCTGCAAAGAACAAAGAATAAATTGAAAGGAGAGTTGGTCCGGAGTTTATCCACAATGGACAGTTAGTGGCTGCATTCACCAATGTAGAGAACAAACACATCAAGTTTCTTCTCAAGCAACCAAGTGTCCAAGGAGCTATTCAATTTCCAAAGAACACTATGGTAGTGTACCAGTACCTGGGTGAATTCGGGTACCTGGCCTGAAATTGAAACTTGTGGAGCCAAACAACTTGTTGAGCTTAGTACTTAAACTGGGTAGATAATTATGTTTACAAGTATTGTCTATTCAACCAACAGTTTCTCCTAATCTTGTGTACCATTCACTTGTTGGCCATAAATCGCTAATTCAAGTACAGATTCAAGTCCTTTCAAATCATCAAAGTTACTTTGCGCCACAAGGAACAAACGAAAAATACAAGCACTGAAGAACAAATTAAACTGCTCAAGAATGCACGACTCCTTTTGAAACAGCAGAACAGGATCCTCGAGTCACTAAAAAAGTGCTGTTAGCAGAACGATCGCAAGTTGTAATCATTGAAAAAAAACTCCACTCCAGATCTGATAGACGTTGGTCGGCAAGACTCGCCAAGCAAGTGGAACACCCAACAGGATTGTTAGTTGTTTGGCACAGCAGATGAACGAAAAATAACACCAATCTTGCCCAAATACAACAACAATTTTTTCGAATTCGGCAGCAGGCAAGCTCATCACAAGCCATCGAAGTTGGCATAAAGCAGCATATCGCTTCACCTGAAGTTCGATCATGGTGGACACAAACAAGAGGTGAAAGAACTTCCTAAGGTCAGACGACCAAATGTGATTGACCCAACACTCGTTAGAGCGGCTCAGTCATCGGACATCAAAGTGCTGAACAAACCAAGGGATTTTGTCGTAAAAATGTTCACTCAGCAACGTCTTCTTCTTCTACAGAATAAAGTCCAAAAGCGATCCTGGTTGTTAATCACATGCTAGCCCAATCCATAAACTGGATAAAGAGGATTGGCAAATTGATTGTCAGAACAATGCGTCATTTCTGTCTGGCTGAGTTCAAAGAAGCGACGGTCAAGAGAGTCACAAGGGAAGGCTGAGCGAATGTCCACTTATCTAACCAATTCGAATGTAAACAATTGGCGTGACATCGGATAGCACAGTTTTTCCCGCTCGCTGAATTCTGATTGGTCAGTTTAAATTTCAGTAGCTCTCGCCGTATGCAAGGATTATATCATAGCTTTTAATATCGTCATCTGGTAGTTAACGTTAATTTAATAGTGAGATATCTGTAAACTAGCTTATGGATAAGCATATTGCCATGTTAAATATATCTATCTATCTTTAGTAGAATTCTACTAGTATACTAATGCAAATGCTGTATCTTGATTGGTTGAGCCATTGAACACTATCAGCCGTTAGTGTGGAGTGGCTGGAGGTCGTCTTGGAAATAAGGACGTTTTTTTTTTTTTTTTTCAATGTTTTGGAGGAAAATTTGGATGCAACTGGGTAATTAAATTTCTGAGAAGTCTATCACTAATCTCGTACCCAGATCTCACTCTGTCACTGGAAATGTGAGATCTGGTAAAGTTCGACAGTACACCATTTTTCATTGGCTACTAAAAAAAGGTTGTGGCAATGCAATATACGCTCCGGTTGGCTTATTTCGCGGGGCACTTAGTGAAGGTTTGGTTTCGCAAGCTCATGTTCTGTTTTGAATAAATTCCAGTTGTGCGGAGGAAAGTTTTGTTTTTTCCGACGCCGGAAAAGCATTACAGTTGAGGAAAATCATTTTAAAAATTTGCGACGTTTGTGTAAATGGTACCGACGAAAGCCCCACGTACCCTGCCACTCGAATAAAGTTCTGCGTAGCTGGCTATGCGGTACGCAGAAACTAATAGAATTCAAGTTGAAGTATGTAATTTATTAAAAAAAGTGTTTCTCGTTCTTAAAGAGTTTCTCGCGAATTAAGTAGTCATCAATCGTGAATTTTACGGTTAGATTAACTACATTTTTCACGAGATCGTGTCAAGAAAATAGCGCTCGTTGTAGTAATTAGGTCTAAGCACTCTTTAACATTTTAGCTTTCAATTTACGGTTTGGTTAACTACACTTTTCACGAGATCGTGTGAAGAAAATAGCACTCGCTTATTGAGTAAACCTAAGCGTTCGTTTCAGTGATTCTGCAATTGCTCCGACAATTGAATAATCTCGACCGTTCAAAAAAAATCGCCTGTAGCGCTTCTTTCTGTTTCGGCTTAAGTTTAAGGTTTCCTTGTCCTCTGTCCAAAAGAATCTCTTCAAGAATACTCTCGAAATCCATGTTTATTCCGCAAAATCACCCAAAATCACAACAGAGAGTACGAACATGCGCAGTGATAGAAAAGCCCGTATTCCGGGCCTCGCTGGCACTGAGTATGCTCGAAATCGAACTTTACCAGATCTCCCTTCCGTATGAACGTGGGAGATCTGGGTACGAGATTAGTCTATGACCTCTTTTAGAAATCTCGAGCTCATAATCTAATTGTTAAATATGGCTCAGTGCTGAGCATTCGTGGAATAAGTAATCCGAAGGTCGCAAGCTCGACACCTCCAAAGGAGCACTGGGGTTTTTTCCGAGTACTTCCGAGTCACAATCGGTAAAGAAGAGGCACTGCATTTCTTCATTCATTTACCAGGGAAATATATTCACCGTCTCCTTTATTATAATTGCAAGTACACTGTTTTGTTTTTTTACATCTGTTAGATCATTTCTAAATAGCTGTCAATTGAATTAATGTGCATTTTTCGTTCCTGTTTACAGTATTGAACTATATACATTGCCTTAACATTTTTATTCAAAGTTGATCGTTGGGTGAGGCTTAAGGACGTTCGCGCCAATTGTTTCTGCGCATCCTTACTGCGCACGCAAATGCACACGCCACGTCATACACGAGCGCGCGCGCTAAGTAATAAAATGAGAAATGATAGGGCAAAAGGCCATTGCTATAGCTTTGCCTGGATTTAACGGTCTTGGACGTTCGGTGACCCCTATTTTTCTTTCCAGAAACGGATTTTTTTTACAATTATCTCCACGTTGTCCAAAAATGAACAAAAAATCAATGTGGGGAGTTAAAACAATTTCAAGATTTCTGCTCACGGGACATCAAATCCTGCCACCTTGCGGCTGCAAGGCGCGTGAAACTGTGGTCGCTAAATGCGAACTTGATCTTTAAGGAACCTCACCAGTTGACTAAATTCACTTAATAAGTCCACTTAAACAATATTTGGCAGAGAAGATTTCACTTCAAAGATTTAATTGCAATATATTTGGGTTTACAGACACTGGCCTTATTCGCTAACGAAGCCCAATTTTGTCACATTTTGGGTGTTTTTCCGGGAATGTTCTCTCCAAAACGAAGTCGGTGACCCCCCATTTTTTTTACATTTCTGACATAACTAACTCATTATCTTACAGTGGTTAAAGTTTCAGAAAAAAATCAATGTTGAAAAATTTTCGCGCGAACGTCCTTAATCGCGTGGGTGGGTGGGTGGGTCGTGGGTAGATGGATCTTGGGTCGTGGGTAGGTGGTTCGTGGGTCGTGGGCGTGTTTGTGTGAAGATAAAGAAAGATATATATTAGCTCCCTCAGTGCTCGGCCCAAATTTGTCTTAGGTATTAGGTCTTGTCTGTTTCGAGAATTTCCAGTCGTTGATTAAAAAAAGGGTTAGGGTTAGGTTTTTTGTTTAATATGAATACATGATGCAGCAGATAACCTAGTAACCTTTGTGGCTGTCTTAGTTGGTGTTTATCGAAGAATCCGTGGGTCGTGGGCGTGTTTGTGTGAAGATAAAAAAAGATATATATTAGCTCCCTCAGTGCTCGGTCCAAATTTTCGAGAATTTCCAGTCGTTGATTAAAAAAAGGGTTAGGGACCCATGACCTACGACCCACCCACCCACGCTGATTAGACACTCTCTTTATCGTTTGACCATTATAGCACAAAACCATGCGTGAACGTTTCCTGGTGTTGATATGAAGCGATCGTATGACACCGTGAATTACAAAGGGACCGGGCAGAGTACAAAATTCTCCAATTGTGAATTGTGAACTTTGCAGAATGTTTTATCTCAGCGTGTTTATTGCTTCTCATAAAAGACAAATTATGGAGTGTTTATAGATGGCTTTTTTGTTGTCATGGGAACTACTTATATCACATCGATAATTGCATCTTGTTAAGCAATTATTGGTGTTTCATATGGTAGCATTATAACTTTGCCCTTATGTGAAACAGTTACGTTGGGTAGATTCGATCCTTCCAAACATCGTGCATTTTGTTTAGAGTGTTGAAACTGGTTTGAGCCTCCTTACAGCATCTCTAACTGCTACGGACTGAGCAAACTATTTTATAAATTGATACCCAACTCAAGGAAATTTAGGTGATCGGAAGCAAGAGTCATAAACGTTAAGAGTCACTTTGGGGGAACACCTGAGCTCGTGGTCTACAGCCCAAAACTGAAGACATAGCTCTTTCAAATTCTGGGATTCTATAGGCATACAAAATTGGATTTACTAGGGAATTGGCATAAGCTAAAGATACCAAAAGGAAGCGCAAATGGATTGTTTGGCTAGAATAGGCATAAAATGGTCTTTTGGAGAATATGAGAAAATGCGAAAGAATGTATGGTAGCAACAACACTGAAGATACAACTGTCACTATGAACAGTGTCTTGGTCAGTTTTCTTTCT
>NC_090869.1:59007771-59017771 GCF_036669935.1 Montipora foliosa | reverse complement strand
TCAACATTTGTTGAACAACAGCTGCAACATTTGTCGATCAGATCAAGAAATGTTGAACCGTGTATCACCGGCTTTGTTACCAACTGCGGATTCACGCGCAACGGCTCCCCAGATTTTTTGCAGGGGTCTTATTGGATTTCTACCGTCTTAAGCCATCCATCCGTCTAATAGGGAGTTAAACGACGAAGACGATCATGATGATGACGACGGCAACGACAAAGCCCCAAAACAAGAATATCATTGGTTAAAATAGGAAAAATAATCGTGGTGCACGTGCGGCAAGCATTTTAACAAAAACAAGCTTGTTCCTCGAGTTGCAGCTTGATGTAAAAGGCGCCAGAAAGCATTTTACCTGACTTACTTTTTTCAGCAGGAAGGCGATGATGGGAGAGGAATCACAACTAGGTAGATGTGACTGCAAAAGGAGACTGTTATGAACTAATGAAACTGGAACTGGTCACTGCAGCAGAATGCTTGTCGTGCGCCCTTTTACGGACTTTTAATTGACAGAAGCTGAGTGAAATGCAATTTGTCAATACCTTGCTTGCCCTCCTATTTGATTGACTTGTAAGCCCCAGAGATAAAAATGGAATTGAAAAGCAAAGATCAATTTTGAGAGCAGAATCAATGATTACTTATTAATTAACGGCCTTCGGAAATGAGTGATCACTGATCTAAGACTTGAATAATAATTGTAATGGTAAAATCAATTATTCCCATTGCACCTGCAAAAGCAAGCTGGTCCAATTTAATAGGCAAAACATCTCGCGGAATAAGAAAATAAGGAATACAAGGTATACAGCTAATTGAAAAATTCAATTAAGTTAAAGATCACTATGGCTTTGTGACATTCCAAAAAGAAACACCCATACATAATGAAAATGTAACAGAAATCTTGTATGGGTATCCATCCCCGCCAAGATTCAAACTTGTTGCTCTTAAATCCAGACCTTTAATTCAAGCATTCTTACTATCTTGCAGTAGACGACTAGGCGACCGATTCCGCGAACACCTTCGCGACTTGTTGTTGAGAAGAATGACAAAGATGCATCTAAGCCAGTCGCTCGTCACTTTAATTTCCCTAACCACTCCAAAAAACACATGGCTATCTGCGGCCTTTCCCTACATCTAGGTACGACGGAAAGCCGCAAGAATCTGGAGCGAAAATTCATCTTCCAAATCGGCACCCTTAATCCTCACGGTATTAACAAACGCTTTTCATTTGTTGCCATGTTACCACCAATAGCGTAGCTCCTACTCTACTATAAAAACTATACGTAACCCACAATTCCTCGATTCGCTCTGACGAAGGGCTAACGCTCGAAACGTCAGCTTTTAGAATCTCTGTACGGTGGCCAATTTACATTATCAACTCAGTTGATAAAACCAAATTTTTGTATCTTGCAGTTTCAACTCGCAATCATTAAATTCAAACATTCAATTCGGATCCTCAATTCAAACTTTCAATTCGGCAATTTAAACATTCAATCTGTTGAGCAAAAATTCAATTCGTTGAGCAAACATTCAATTCGGTTATTCACCGGTTTAAATATTATATTGATTAAGTTTGAATTTTGGCGGAGATGGACACCTATAGTAGTGTAGTGGTGAAGACACCGTTGAATTGTTGATCTGGAGGGTCCGATTTCGAGTACCGGTAAATGCATAGTACACTTCTTTGTTCCCTTACACATGTTGTAATGTTGGAACTAAATGTAAAAAAAATGTATGAAAGCAAAAACCGATAAGATGATACGAAACGTTAACTGAAGATGTGTTGAGATGCGTAACACAGAGCTTGAGAGAAGGTATATAGGTGCAGGGTTTTCGAAAGGTTTGTAAAGCTTAAGTAGCGGACATGTTTCTGAAAGCACCGTGCGGTTTTTTCCATAGTACAAATCTACCATAGTTAAGCTTTCGATCCATACTAATTAGGCTATTTGAGGACTTGTATTTCCTACATTTTTAGTTTTTTATGCGGTTTTTTGCATAGTACAAATCTACGATAGTTAGGCTTTCGATCCATACTAATTAGATTATTATAGGACTTGTATTTCGTACTTTTTTAGCGTTCCGAAATTCGACCAAAAAATGGGCCATTTTTTGCATAGCACAAATCTACGATAGTTAACCTTTCGATCCATACAAATTATGTTATTATAGGACTTGTATTTCCTACGTTTTTAGCTTCCGAAGTTCGACCAAAAAATTGTCTTGGTCCTCCCTTTGCTATTTTGCGAAAATGGCCATTTTCCATACTTTTCGAAACAATTATATTTCTCGCCTAATAGGTGTTTTTTAATGCGGTGTTTTGCATAGTACAAATCTACGATAGTCAAGCTTTCGATCCATACTAATTAGGCTGTTATAGGACTTGTATTTCCTTCTTTTTTAGCCTTCCGAAGTTCGACCAAAAAATGGGCCTTTGTCGAAAACTTTGTCTTGGTTCCCCCTTTGCTATTTTGCGAATAATGCCCATTTTCCATACTTTAAAAAAAAAGGTTATTTCTCGCCTAATAGATATTTTTCATGGGTTTTTTTGCATAGCACAAATCTACGATAGTTGACCTTTCGGTCCATACTAATTAGGTTGTTATTGAACTCGTATTTCCTACTTTTTTAGCCTTCCGAAGTTTGACCAAAAAATGGGCCATTTTTGAATTTTTTTTTCTTGGTCCCCCATTTGCTATTTTGCGAAAAAGCGCCATTTTCGATACTTTTGGAAAAATGTTATTTCTTGCCTAATACGTGTTTTTTAATGCAGTGTTTTGCATAGTACAAATCTACGATAGTTAAGCTTTCCATCCATACTAATTAGGCTGTTACAGGACTTGTATTTCCTTCTTTTTTAGCCTTCCGAAGTTCGACCAAAAAATGGGCCTTTGTCGAAAACTTTGTCTTGGTTCCCCCTTTTGCTATTTTGCGAGGGATGGCCATTTTCGGTACTTTTGGAAAAAATGTTATTTCTCGCCTAATAGGTCTTTTTTATGCAGTTTCTTGCGTAGTACAAGTGTGAGATAGTTACGCTTTCGATCCATACTAATTAGGCTATTATAGGACTTGTATTGCCTACTGTTTTAGCCTTTCGAAAGTTGGACCAAAGAATGGGCCATTTTGGAAAACTGCCTTGGTCCCCCGTTTGCTATTTTGTTAAAAATAGTCTATTATAGGACTTGTATTTCCTACTTTTCTAGACTTCCGAAGTTCGGCCAATTAAATTAATGGATTCCATATCATAGTCTACAGGTAAGTACACCATCCATTAGCTTTGAAACATCGCGTTTTATTTACACTTCAGTCCAGAAGAACTGAACATCACTCCTATTGAGAAATCCTTTCCGGCCAAGTGTGACAAATATATACCTCGCATGCCAGCTCAAGACTTACCTGCGTATCAACTGATTCTCGGGCTTCTTTTATTTCTTAACCCCAATTTTTCCTTCAGAATTCTCAGGGTTTCGTGTAAAGTAACGAACTTATTTCTGAAGCAGCGGACGTGACTTTTTTTGCGCTGCACACCAAAGGCGTGAGCTACGTATACCTAAGGGAGTCTGGGGTATGCTCCCCCAGGAAACTTTTAAAATAGAACACTCAAAAACGCTGTTTCCAAGAGTTCATCCCAATTCTCTTTTAATTAAAAGTAAGGCCTGTCCACACATATCCGTATTCGTATGAAACCGCAACATTTTTTCTCCGTTTTAAAAACAATTCCCGTCCACTCTGGAGAGCGTTTTTGAAAAGTTTTCAGTGATTGTTTTCATCGGATAGGTGTGGACGGAATCCGTATCTGTAAAGAAAAAGTTGCTTTTTCTTTCGAAAAAGGATACGTGTGAACGGGGCCTCAGTAAAAAAAAAATAATTATAATAATAAAAGATAAAACAAACCCCTTAAATATCATGGACATCAAAGTACCGGACATGGAATGGGAAACGACCGGACGAAACGTCCGGCCTCAAACGGGAACCCTGAATTCTCTCATTTCCTCGAGAGCATCATTATGGCACTGTGGTCTTTATTCTTTATTCTTTTTCAACTTAAGCTATCGCGAGTCCATAAGGGGCGATATAATAAGTGATCTGCTACAGGGAAAGTCAAAGCTAGAGTTAAGAAAGTTATCAGGAGAGCATTGGGGTTTAAACCCTCATTCGTTAACATCAGTGAAAGCAACACAGAACCATTCATCACAATACCGCCCTTGTGTACTCGTGCAACGGAAATTGATATTATTATATACGTACCGAGATTTACACTCCAAAAAGGATCGAGATAAAAATAGTCTCTTTGCGCTAGAGAAGCCAGCTGATTGGTCATACGATTTTTTTCACTAGTGGAAAACGACGTATCGACGCTCTGATTGGCTATATCGTTATTTTCACTAGTGAAAATTTGTCGTATCAGCCGTTTGATTGGCTAATATGATGTTGAACTTTGGCGCGGTGGCCTGTGCACAGATTTGTAAACATGGCGGCCGACTCGTGTATGGTTTTCAAAGTTTTTGATCTTTTATTGCCTAGTTTTCTCCACAAAAATACTTCAGAAGATCTTAAAAAGTTTAAAAAGTGCTTAAGCGAGGTATGGAAGGTAAAGATTTCTTTTATTTCAAAAATGTTTTGCTATTTGTTTAGGGCTTTTGTTCACGATCGGTGGTTTGATAGCCTCACCATTAACACTTACCTCGTTAACTTTATGATCTCTGTACTTATATAATAAACAAATTACTTCATGATTGGCTCGTTTGTACGATTTTTATTCCTCACTCGTTGTGAAGGATCGTTTAAACTCACTCGTTCGCTTCGCTCACTCGTTCGTTTACGTAATCCTTCACAACTCGTGAATAAAAATCGTACGCACTCACCAACCATGAAGTAATCTATATTTATTCTACTGTTACGCCATTTTACCATAATTGGTCGAGAAAATATGAGTCGGTATGCACTGTAGTGTCTCGGTTTGACCGCTTTAGAACAGAGCAAATATGGACGGACCGGGAATTTTTCAATAAAAAAATTGTTTTCAACACGATGCAAAGGCCAACAATTAAGCTTGTCATCGCTTGCCACTAGTCATTTCGTTTATCCAATCAAACAAATGATCTTTGAATGGTTTCGTCTGTGTTGTTTTCGTCATTCGCACGAGCCTTGTTATGGAACCGATATGATTCTCAGCCAATGCAGGAAGAAGCCAAAATACTAGAAAATGGCGTAATAGGGAATAAGAAATCCCTTACTCAAAACCTTGACATGCATGCATATAATATGCGCCTAACCGCTGACCTAACATGCTCTCGTATGTTATTGTCTGCCTGCTGTCTGCTTCTTTCCCAAGTTTTTCAGCAATGGTATGGTTTTCGCAATCGACTGGGCTTCCTGGTAGACTTCTCTACTGCGAGAAACCCCATTTTTGCGATCCACGCTGCACCTTCGATCCTCATTAATGACCGCCATATTGGTCTTCTCACATATCACAAGTCCAGAGTCCCATTGTATGGCGCTCCATCAGCTTGTATCACCATGCAACTGGCGAGGTGAGGCTCCTTTAAACTACTACTCTGCTCCGGTGACATTCATCCAAACCCTGGCCCAAAAACTGGAGCTGATAATACTTTGTTTGGCGATCTTCGATCTGAGAAATCATAAGGTACAGTATGGTGTCCTTGGTCCGCGGCCGAGATCCTTGGTCCGTAATCTTTCCGAACATGATGTTATATTTCCTCGTTATAACTAAAATACCACCGTGTCCTGACAACAAGCTCTACTCCTCCCGTTGCCAAAATCCGCTTCAGAGTCCAGCATGTGACATCCAAGGAGTTAACTGAACCAGCTGTAAATCAGTACAGTCAGAAAAGGTTCCAAATTCCTGAAATACCTATAAGCTGCAACAGTTGACCCCTCTCCCTGTGTCAACCCCAACCCTCGATCCAGTACGCCAGCTAGCCACTTACACTCGCCCAGCCCCTTCAAGTGTCATGGGTTCTGTGAGCAATGAAAGTCTTGTTGCTATTATGTCCTCAATGAAGAGGATGAGAGTATCACATGACCTCCCACCTCCAGTATCCAGCCTTTCGACAAAAATTCAAACAACTCACCTGATAATTCAGTTAAAATGACTCGTCTGTTACAGTTTCTAGAGGGACCAGCCCTCCTTGCAGTGCAAAGATATGAGCCAATGCCAGGTGGTCTATCGAAGGCTCTTAAAACGTAAGAGGATCGATTTGGGCAGCCATTCCAAGTAGTGAGGGAATGTATTGTATCGCTTACCAAGGGACCTGCTATACAAGCCAGTGGCAAGGACAGTTTACAACGCTATGCTGATACAGCCCAAGTTACCCACGATACCCTAAAGTCCATGGGATACCTTAGTGAAATGAACGCAGATAATCTTGAGAAAGTCATTGCACGGTTACCCAGGTAGATGCAGGCCAAATTTGCTGAGCATCTGAAGAGTCTTGAGCGTAAAGGACAACTGATGCCAAGTTTCGGGGATGTTGTGGATTTCCTCAAGGAAAGAGCTTGTCTTGAGCCATCCCTTCTTTAGTGTTGGATTGAACGAAGCTGCGCCTACCAGAGTCAAGCCTACGGAGAGTAAGTCAGTGACCACAAAGGCATCCACTTATGTGACCATGACAGCAAAGCAGGAATCCTGCGTAATGTGCCCTGAGCCCCATCGGCTGTACCGCTGTGAGGCGTTTAGAGCCAAGTCCCCTCGAGAGAGAGCTGAGTTTGTGAAGAAAGGAAAGATTTGCTTTAACTGTATTAATTCGACAGAACATGCAGCTAGGAATTGCGGATCTCGTAATCGATGCCGGGTGCAGGGCTGTGCCAAGACCCATCACACGTTACTGCACTTCACTGACACTCGCGGAAGTGCAAATCAAGGAGCCCTCTCTCAGTATCACGAGGTTGTCAACCAGAACTTGGTGCCAGACCAAGGCACTACGTCAACTTGATCCACGTCAGCGTCAGTTGGCCCCTGAGAGGTGCTGCTGAAAGTCATTCCAGTTAAGGTGATGAGCAGTGCTTGCTGTCAAATTACAACTTATGGTCTAATTGACTCGGGCTCTGACATCTCGATGACTGACCCGTCCCTCGTGGAGTTGTTAAACATAAGGGATCGCCCAGTAAACTGTCACTGACGACAGTGCACAGTGTTGATGCTGAAGAAGTAGGAACGAAAGTAGATTTCCAGAATGGTTCGGTTGATATCCAGAATGAAAACGTGATTAACATGAAATCAGCTTGGGCGGTCAAGGAATTAGCAATTCCTCTAAAGCATACCAGAGTCTAGACTTGCCATAAGTCGACCTCACGATAACCCCAGAAGAAAATGTTTCGGCGAGCGAATCGTGATTTTTCGTACGCGAAGTGAATGAGAGGTCGACTTGTCACGCTTGCAAAGTTTTCATTTCCGTCTCGCGCCAAAAAGGGGCTGACGTCATTCGCAAGCCCTGATCCGACGAAAACAGAAATTTGTTAACTTTGTGCTAAAGGTATCAGAAACAAAGATGAAATAAAACGAAAGCTTTTTTTCAATCTCGAGTCGCCGCTTGGAAAAGAGATCTCCAGTGGTATTTTCTGGACCAACACTTGTGCCGTAATTTGTGCTGATAGAAACGAAAGACTAATATATTCGAAAGATTAGTAAGTAAGGGAAAGCTTCGAATCGTCAAGAAAGTCAATTGATTTCACTCATGAAAGATCAGGTACGCTTCAGGTGTAGGAGACGTACTAGACCGGGATTAAAAGATACATCTTAGTGAAACTTAAGCTTACCATTCAGCGATGCAATGACTCTCGTCGATGAATACACATGCATTTTAAAATTTTTTGTTCCATTCGACGAAAAATGTGTTGATAGTCGTTGAGAATCGCCTCCGGACTTCCAGACACCCGTTTATACTTAAGATTTTAAATGTGTTGTCTCCTAAATAGCGACCGGCTAGAGACCAAATCTTTCGTGAGTGAAATCAGTGGAAGAATTACGAAGACGATAGCATTGCCACCCGCTCCAAGTAAACGACCAAAAGCGTACGGGACTAGTTTAAAGGTCAGACTTTTCCCAGCTCCGGTTGGAGAAGACACAAACAGATCTATGCAAGACAGATATTCTTCAATTATTTTCCTCTAATGGTCGCGTAATTTGGAATATCCGGTAGCCTTAGTAGCATGTTTGAAAATCACGCTTCACTGCGTGTGGCAAATTTTGATTGACAACTCTATCCCCTGGGGTCCACGAGGACTACTCTGATTGGCCTAGCTCAACGACCCGTTTTTGGGTCACTAAATTGGCGCCAATGAAGTATGAAAAGTCCTTCGTTCCGTGCGTATCTAGACGAAGGACTTTTCGAAAGTCTAACCAGAGTCATAAGGTCAGTGGCGCAATGGCCACATTTACACCATGTGTGTTTTCCGGATGTGGAGAGAAAGAAGATTTCTGTGTTGATTGGCACCAACCTCCAAGAAGTTTTCATACCACTTGAGGTTCGAAGAGGCAAACGTAATGAGCCAGTTGCTATTAAGTCGTGCATTGGATGGAGCATTCTTGGTGGTTCGCCAATTGTGCAAGCCTCTGGTTGTGTTCAATTTAATCTTATCAGTGGACAAGATGTTTACCTAAATGACAAGTTGGACGAGTTTTGGAAAGTTGAGTCGTATGGCACTGCCAAGAATGTAACAAAGCCCACGTCTGTAGAAGATCAACAAGCACTAAAACGGATCAATGACTCTGCAAACGAGACGGCCATTACCAGATGGATCTCTTGATCCTAATGCCTCTCTATAGTTTGATGCAACTCCTTAGAAAAACACTACCAAACCGATTGTTTAAAACATGACTGTGACATGGAGAACTCAAGCCAACTTTAAGATTTGGTTACTAATAGAACCCATCATCAATAACAAAACTCCCCATGCGAGAATACACAAGAAGTTTCAACAATTATTTGGAGCGAGTCTTTATAGCAACGCTAAACTATTCATGTTATTAATGCTGTTTGACATGTATTTCCAAATTGTTTTTAGTTAATACTATGGATAGTTTTGTGTTTTATATATGTGAAAATTAAAGTTTTCGAGTGAGAGGCTTGCTTAAAAAGTGCAAAAAAATAGAGTCTACTTCAATCCGTTCACAATTAATCTTTCCTTTTTTTAACTGCTTTGGTAATTCTTTGAATGGTGAATAGAATTGTGTTGCCAAAAGACAGCGCAAAGGCTTGTCCGAGAGGATGTCTTCCTCGAACACCTGTTCGGAAAAATATTTTCCGTGTAAACTTTAGCAGATGAAAGATAACTTCGAAAGTAAAAGAAGACTGACACTAGAATTGCTTTTAGTTGAAGGACGGCAATGGTAAGATAGCATTTTTTTCCTATTTCTCTGAACCCCCAGCGAAAGGAAGTTACAAATAATCTTGTTGACTGCTAAACACCACTATTAATAGTTGTCCAAATTTACTTTCACTTTAAAGTTCAGCTGGGATTAGAACAATATCTTAACAATGAAGAAATATCTCGGCTCAACGCTATGGTGTAAAGTTAATTTTTTGAAGAAACAACGAAAAAATTCTTCTCTTGACGTCTTTCAAGCTTTGCCTTTTCTTATCATTAAGATTTCCTTTTTTACCACGTTTTG
The DNA here is from genome assembly GCF_036669935.1 of Montipora foliosa. Taxonomy (NCBI): domain Eukaryota; kingdom Metazoa; phylum Cnidaria; class Anthozoa; order Scleractinia; family Acroporidae; genus Montipora; species Montipora foliosa. The sequence goes on along the minus strand of NC_090869.1, from coordinate 59,008,146 downwards.
TGGCAGCAAAGAATAGCAAAAAGCAGAGACAAGTGTGTTATTAGCGAAAAGACAATGGCGAGAATTTTTATTGAAACCACTCTTTTAATCAGTACCGCCCAACGGCCAGGAATTATTGACGCCATTCTTTCCTTGGCCAAATTTCCTTCCGATTCCATCACCTCTTGCGCTACCTTTACGAAAACGTTTAAATTGATATCCCCCATGGAGTTAATTGTTAGCCGTAGAATAGCTCAAGGATTTAGCAATCAGGCGTGAGTTTTTCTTCATACGAATCCGCACTTTCAAGTGCCGTGAACACCTGTGAAAACTCTCAACAGACGGTCTTATTCATAGAGCGGTATCAAACGTGTTGCGGTAACTCATAAAAGTACG
>NC_090869.1:58970271-58985271 GCF_036669935.1 Montipora foliosa | reverse complement strand
AAGCGTGACTTCTCTTTCACTCTCTTCTACAAGCAAGTAAAGATCAAATTTCCGTCCCTCCCTCTCTCCCTCCCTGTTTTCCGTCGTTTGCATATAGTGGGTTTGCCCTCACCTTTCCTGGGACTACGCCTTTTAGATTTGGCTTTTCCCATGTTGCTATAATGAGTTTTAATAAACGGCCATGCCCATCAGGGCTTGGCCCGAATTTATCCATACACATGATTCAATTACTGTTGTCCTACCAAGCGGAGCTCGCCCTAAGCAACACCTTGCCAACAGTAGTTATCTTTAGGATAAGGAGCATGAAGCGTCAAGATAAAAAAATATGATTTTTGTCTACATCTGACCTCCTTAGGCATCCGCTGATAAAGCCACATACAACAGGACAGAGCTATTAAAACAGATGCAGATGCTAAGCGAGCTATACCAATCAGGAGCTCTCTTTAAAGAAGAATTCGAAGAACAGAAGAAAAATGTCCTGCGTGACATCTCAAAATGTTAGCCCAAAGTAACAGATGTAATAAATTGTTTTAATTTTATTGTGTTATTTAAGGATTTAAATAATCCACATTCCTGGACTTTAAAGAGGTCTTTACTTAAAAATGACAAATAAAAAAAGGAAAGAAAAGAAAAGATTCTGAAACGGCTGTGGATAGTGTGTCTTTCGTGAACATACCATACCATCTTGACCTCGGCCGATATTCCCCTAGTGCGCACTTGGTTTAAATATACTATACGGTGTTTAACAGTTTCTTGACTTTTCACCCATCGGGCAAGCTGCTAAGGCGTGGGAAACTAAAAAAGTGCGACGTTCAAAACATAATTTGCTTAATAAATGGAGCTTTCCACGATCTCGGGAAGGAACAACCCGTTGAATTTTAATTTTTCTTGACTGACTTTTATTGATAGATGATTTTAATAAATTTAGAACAAACTGAAAGAAAGACACAACACAGTATTTATCGGACTTGTGAACAGGGAAGTATTGTTTGGAACCCCACTTTTAGGCTTGTCTACGTGTAATTGGAGTTGTTGTCGAAGGGAAGTGATAACAGTACTTTCTGTATCATAAGGAATTAAAGATAGGATTAAGTTGTTGCTGAAAGTAGGATAGAGCAATTCTTCAGCCTGCCGTGGTGTGAGGACGCTACGGCAGAGCTCCGTCAAGTTTTAGCTGCGAGTGCCAGTTAAAAAGTACACAGTTGACCCGCCTAGATTAGATTTACTATTTGCGAGCCAACTGTAAAAAAAGTTAAGAATTGTAATGTTATATTGTGACAATAAAGTTCAAAGTTCAAGTAAAGTTCAAGAATGTCCACTTTATTTTAATACGTCTATGTTTGATTTTACTTATACCACCGTATACATAAACTTTCAAATCTGAATCCAGTCAGTTTATAAGTACAGTTCTACGGCAATGACTGCCTGGGTGACTGTAAATGAATGTTCGTTACGAATAACCACAGTGTGTATAAAGTGATTGTACATCACTTCTAGTGACGTGAAAGAATCCCCTCAATATCATTTCTTGTGGGTCTGGCGTGATAAGAAACATCAAATCGTTTGCTCGAAGCCATCCTTTTACTATAGAAAATACTCCTTCGATTGGATTTAATTCTGGACAATAAGGTGGGATATATAAAAGAAGTTCCCCAGTAGCCTCTACAATCTCCTCTACACCTGCGACGTGATGGGCTGCATAGTTATCTGTAAAACCAGCAATGAAAGAATTAAATAAGCGAATTTTCGTTTGTTTCAAATGGTAGGATAAGTTTGAGGTCTTTTGTTAGCAACATTTCTCTGACCTGGCCCCAGTGTTCAGAGGGTGGATAACGCTATCCACTGAATTAACTCAATAGGTTTTAATGATGAAATGGTATATGAAATGAATCATATGAACTGCGGATATGAAATCAAGTGAAGCTATGATCTTCGCAGTCACGAACGCAATTTTTACAATTGCGTAGAGAATCCTGAAAAATTCAGGACCCCGTTGAAGTCCTGAATTTTTCAGGATTCTCTACGCAATTGTAAAAATTACGTTCGTGACTGCGAAGATCATAGCTTCACTTGATCAATAGGTTTTGCTACTATTTATCCACTGGATGGTGATTTATCCCAGGTGGATAGCGCTACCCATCCTTTGAACATCTATGGCCTGATATCTTGTGGGGGCGAAAATTAAAGATTGTGCACGGTCATCTATGGTAGAAGAGGAGTACTATGATTCATTCACCTGTAGCACTTTTGATCATCTACTGATTAAGGTTTTTATTTAGATAGCAAAAGAAGGTCGATCTTTACAGATCGCAATAAGGTAAAAAGTGTCCTTTTTTTTAATCACGCCTCCTGAGATCGAGTTCAAACATTTGCGCAAACATTTCCGGCCATACGATCCGTGCATTACCAGATCAGGTCACGAAGTCAACACCTACCCATAACAACAACAGATCGGTCATTGACTCCGTTATACGGCTGAAGCTGGGGTGCGATCTCATTCCTCAGGAAGCGTTTAAACCGTCTGTCATTCAGCGTTTTCCTTGTCATGTGTGCCGCTATAAGGCCATCATAACTGACAGCTGATATAGATGTAACTCTTGGAGAACAAGGATTTACATACCGACCCGTAGCAACCTGTCCTCTCACGTTATAACCATAATTTCTAGTTACTCCACGATCCTGTTACAAATTTGAAATGGTCGCAAATTGAGAATGTTCAGTTCTGAGAGAAAAAAGGACTTCATACCAACCGAATTCAATTTATTCCTATCAATGAATTGTTGTCAATAGTATACTTACAAAAAAGCACTCATCCAAAAACACAAACTCCTCTGGACGAAAGACAGCTATAGTCTCTTGATACTCCCGTCTGAGCTCTAATTTTTTTCGAAGGGCTATTTTCTTCACCTATGTTATAGTGTTATAAAAGTAAAGTTGACAAATTCATTCTTCCAACTGCCCTTCCCAATAGTTTTGCGTTTTAATTAATACATTTACCCGTTTGTATGAGTAGCCATTGTGCCTCAAAATACGATGAAGACCGACTAAGTTTGAAGAGCTCCCGGTTGAATCAATTAAATATCGCTCCATTCCCTTCAAATAGCTTGTGGGATTGTTCAATACGTGTTCCATGAGCACAAGAAGCTGCGCTCTTGTTAACAACGCTGTAATGTCTGGCCTTCCTATTCTTGCCGGGCGTACGTGACCATATTCTGCCAATCTTTGTAGTATACGGTGCACTGTAGACATTGATATCCTTGAATGGCGCGCTATAGACCACTTAGTTTTGTTCTCTACAAATTGCAGCTCTGTGATACGCCAACGAAGATCTAAGCTATATGGAGCAGTGTAATTAAGTGTACGTAAGGAAAAGCGACGAAGAGACAAACTCTTGACTGTTCTGGACGAAGTTTAATACGACGTTTCGGCTGTTCGGCCTTCTTCAGGTTAAAAGTTAAAAACTAAAAAAAACTATTTACAATGAGTGCAAATCACAAAAACAGCTGCTTATATATACAGAGCAGAAATATTGAAATTAAGGAAACGAAACAAAACAAAGGTCAAAGCTACAAGGTGACATGGATTTGTCAATCAAAGACAAATAAAGAACTATAACAAAGGTCTAAACTCCAAGGTGACATAGATTTAACAATCAAAAACAAATAAAGAACTATAGGTGACATGTCGATAAAAATGCATCGTATTGGGAAAATGTCAACTCACAACTACTCAATTGTAGTAATTAATGCGGTGTTTCGATCTAGATTCCTGCCTTTTATTAAGACCATGGGGATTAAGGGTAAATAATTGCGCAGTCCAATAGGCCTCCCTAGTGAGTAACAATTGTTCAAGATGTAAAGAACTTTCAAAAGACCTAATTTGTTCGATAATGATGAAATTGATTTGTGAAATTTCATGTTCAGAGTTATTATAGTGGATAGCCAATTCACAAGTTCTTTTGTTCTTCAGCATGTTCGACTTGTGGTTACGGAATCTTACTTTAAATTCAGTCGAGGTGGAGCCCACATATTGCAGGTTGCATTTGGCACAAGTGGCCAAATAAATAACATTGTGCGATGAACAAGAAAGTTTTTGTTGAATGGAATAATGACGACCAGTAGCTGAACTTTGAAATTTTGAAGCTTGAATTAAATAATTTTTACAAAGATCGCATTTCTTATTGCATTTTGAACAACCCCCATTTTCTTCTCTTTGATTTCTACAAGAGTTTACCTGAAATTTGGATGGCGCTAACAACTCCTTTTAAGATTTTTTGTTCTCCGATAAGCGGGAAAAACTGACTTGGACGGAAAAATTTCTTTGACTTCTGGTGAAGGTTGCAATAGATGAAAGTGATTTTTAATTACTTTTTGGATATCTGGCAAAATTGGATTGTAGTCAAGCACCAGTGGAAAAACTTTCTTATCTGGTTTGACCTTTTTGCTCAAAAGTTCAGATCTTGATATACTGAGAGCTTTGTCGAAATGTTTATCGACAAGCTCCGCCGGATAATTTTGAGATTTCAAATATCCTTTATATTCCTTACACCTATTTTGAAGAAAGTCGTTGGTAGAACAATTGCGTTTGATTCTTAAAGCTACCCCAAAGGGGACTGCTCTTTTGCAATATGAGGGATGTGAACTCGAAAAAGGTAGATAGAGGTGGCTATCGGTGGGTTTAGCATAAACATCAGTGCTAATAAACCCGTTACAAAAATGCGACGTGAGATCAAGGACATTCAAATGACTTTCGGAGTAAACCAATTCGAATTTAATAGTAGGGTACAAATCATTGATATAATCAGTGAATTCCAATAATTTAGGTAAACCCTGAGTCCAGAGGTCAAAAATATCGTCCCTGTATCTCCACCAAAGCATAGGTCTCAAAATACCCTCAAATTTGGCTTTCTCGTCGATGATGCCCATCGCTAGATCTGCATAACTGCAGGCGTTTTTCGGTCCCGTGGCCGTACCGTGTTTTTGAACAAAGCTCTGACCAGCAAACTGGCAATTATTTACCCTGAGACAAATTTTGACGGCTTCAACTAAGCAATCAGTGGAAGGAATGTTATCAGATCTGGAATTAAGTGCCTTTCTAACTGCTGAAATACCTAGATTGTTGTCAATGTTTGGAAACATTGACACTACATCCCAAGACACAAGGAGGGACCCCTCAGGGAATGGGCCTTTTGCATTCAAATCTTCTAATTTGTTGATAAAATCCGTGGAATCCTTCACAAAGGATGGAAGACTCTGTGAAAGAGGTTTGAGGTAGAATTCTGTCAAAGCAGAAAGCCGTTCAATTGCTGTACCGCAACAGGATGTAATAAGCCGAAGTGGGTTGTCACGTTTGTGTGTTTTGACATTCCCAAATGCCACTCCCGGTTTTGGTTCCAAATTTACAACCCACGTAGCAATCTCCTGGCTAATCTGCCCCTCAGAAAACCACTTACGACTCCATTCCTTAACCACTTCAAAATGGTCAAGTGTTGGGTCGGAATCTATGCTGTCATGATGCAAATCATTATTAAGCTGCCCTAGTATCTTATTTTGGTATTCTTGTTGACTGAGAACAACGAACCTAGAACCTTTATCTTGAATTCTAATAACATTTCCACTAGATTTAAGAGACCTTAAAGCTAACCTTTCTTCTCTCGTAAGATTGTCCTTGGTAGTTCTTAGATTAGCAGGCTTAAGGATGTCGTTCTTCACATTGTTGAGGAACACTTCTACCTCCGGGAAACTGGATTTTGGAGGCATCCATTGGGAAGCTAATGGGATCGCTGGAAATCGGTCGTTCACCACAAGCGGGTTGTCTTCAGCACTTCTGCCGTGGAAGAAAACGTAGCTTTGACCTTTGTTTTGTTCCGTTTCCTTAATTTCAATATTTCTGCTCTGTATATATAAGCTGCTGTTTTTGTGATTTGCACTCATTGTAAATAGTTTTTTTTAGTTTTTAACTTTTAACCTGAAGAAGGCCGAACGGCCGAAACGTCGTATTAAACTTCGTCCAGAACAGTCAAGAGTTTGTCTCTTCGTCGCTTTTCCTTACGTACACTTAACTACAAATTCGCGTCGAGACATTGTATCCTGTGGATCCTCTTACTGGGAGTTCATCGTTAGGTCAACCAACCGTACACTTCTTTAAGATTTTTTCCTGGTCGACCGTGCATCTTTTATTAGATCCGATGGCTCTGTTGTCTGGTATACCTGCTTCCTTGTACAACACTTGGCACAAACTGGTTCGTTGCAAGCACCACAGTAATTTTTTGTTCCACTGCATCCAGCATAACCGTATTCCTAAAGGTCTTATGTTAGCATTTGAACTTCAGTTGGTCAAGGAAAATGACAACCTACAAGAGTCTTGTAAGGAGCATTTACACAATGCTTCCCTCAACATCTTAAAGGACATTTCTGCGGCAGTCTTATCTAAGACCAAAGCCCTTCAGAGGGAACTTCATATCCAGCGCGATCACCTCCTTCGTGATTGTGAGGAAACTGCTGTTAAAACCATTTGGAAACAGGTTGAAGAACGGATGGTAGCACTGGAGATTGATTTGAAAAAGAAAGCACGCCATAAGTTCTCGTTGGCCACACCCCTTCAACCATTACCAGTAGATAGAACCGTACAACCTAGCAACACGAGAAGGAGAACGCGGCGGTTTGTAAGAATTGCCCAAAGGAATATAGGAGCTCCAACCGAAAACGATGGTAGCGACAAGGGTGTAACAACAGAGATCAACTTGCCGGACCTGAATCCTATTAATCTAACCTCTTCTGAACTAACAGATGCGGAACGCTCTCTCCTGAAGAAAGGACCAGCATTTTGTCCTGTGCCTAAGGATCTCAATTGGCAAAAGGTGACTGATGACATAGATAAATTTAAAAGGAGAATCCGCCTTGCCGTTTTCTTCCACGGCAGAAAATATATTTTCATATGGTTGATATCTTTTTTTGTGCACTGCGGTCCCTTGGGAAACTGTATTGCAAGGTCGTTAGCGCCTATTTACACGTTGGAGTTTCTATTGTTTACGCAAGGGTTTTTAAGGTTGGTTGTTCGCGCCACTTTCCATTCACGCTAGCGACCCAGAACTTCGGTCTTTTCTTGTAGAGATTTACTATGGAGAACAGCGACAGTTGCTCGGCTGAGAAGGATTATCTACGCTATCGGCCAGTTGCTGGTACCAGCCAATCTGCGTTTAATCTTAACCCATCGATCGCGGAAACCTCCAGAAGGTCAAACCAAACGCAGTCACGCATGGCAGAGTCGCCGTTTGTGCAAAATGTGTTCAATATGTTCAAGAGCTCCTTAGAGGTCAAACTTGAAGAAAAAGGCAAACAGATCGAGGGAAAATCAGGGACTGACAAGCAAGTCGGTCGACTCCGATTCAAGGGAAACCAAAAGCAGTTTGAGCACAACGCCAAGCTTGATTCTGTCCTTGACAGAATTAGAGAGGAGGCTGATGATTCCAATGTTGCGGTGAGCGAGTTGATAAAAGAAGGAAAGGAATTAATTCTAAACGGCGAAAGCTTATCAGGATCGCGGATAAATGTGTTGATGGCTGGAAGGTGGCAGATGAGTACATGTCGGATGATTTGGCGTCGTGGTCGGAGGACGATAAGCGGTTAAGAAGAGCCAGAGAAACTGTTGGTCGACAAGCGGCCCAGCACCGAAGCGATTACTCGAAACGTTTTAGGAGCACCTTATCCAGCTCAGATCGGCAGCTTTTCGCGGAAAGATTGACCAGCAGTTTTCTTTGTGAGCATTCATTGTGTTTTGGGTTCGCTTGCGATCCTCCCATACCTGTGGTTCAGTTTGTTTTATGGATCTATAAGATGAAAATGATTTACGTTCGTTTGAACGTAGTGAATTAGAACGTAAATATATTTTCATATGGTTGATATCTTTTTTTGTGCACTGCGGTCCCTTGGGAAACTGTATTGCAAGGTCGTTAGCGCCTATTTACACGTTGGAGTTTCTATTGTTTACGCAAGGGTTTTTAAGGTTGGTTGTTCGCGCCACTTTCCATTCACGCTAGCGACCCAGAACTTCGGTCTTTTCTTGTAGAGATTTACTATGGAGAACAGCGACAGTTGCTCCTCGTATGCGTGCCACTCGCCCTCCCACCCTCTCACCCTATTTATATCTCCTTAATTTTCTGATACTGCTTTGTCTCCGTTTCAGGCCGTAGAGAGTCTAACATCGATCAGAGAAAGTGCTTCCGGTGCCACAGACTCGTGCCACTGGGCAAGGGATTGCTGTTATGCATGGCTCGGCCAAGGTGGTGGCGGATCCAATAATGCCAGAATGGCCGACGTGCCTGGATTTACCTACAAATGCCACACCGGATAAAATCCAGGACAGTGAGTCCTCTTCTGAAGGTTACGAAGACTTAGTTCAGGTACTGCGGGATAATGACGCGTGCGAATTTGACGATAGTAGCAAGTTTGAGGTACAGGTTAAACGAAATTTGCGTAAGAATTTGCACTTCTGGAGGGGCATCGGTGCATCTCCTTTCATTTTGAGCGTCATAGAAGAGGGTCGTAAGTTACTTTTCTTTGCTTTTCCGAAACCCGCAGCTTTTAAGATCAATAGATCAGCGCTAGAGCATGCAGAATTTGTTGAGAGTGCGTTAAAAGTGCCTTTTAAGTCTGGCCGCGTTATTCGGTGTGCCGTACCCCCGTATGTCGTCAACCCTCTTTCTGTATCTGTGCAGGCCAACGGTAAAAAGGGGCTAATTTTGGACTTGAGATACGTGAACAGGCATTTGCAGAAAAAACGTATAAAATACGAGGATTGGAAAGTGGCCATTTCATATTTTGAGTCGGGGGCTTACATGTTCACATTCGATCTTAAATTAAGAGCGGTTATCATCATAAAGAGGTTGCAACCGATCACCAGTGTTACCTAGGTTTTTTCGTGGGTTGACCCCGTTTCTAGGAGACCGCAATTCTACCGATTTACGGTCTTGCCCTTTGGGCTTTCCTCCGCGCCACATATTTTCACTAAAGTTCTGAAACCACTTGAGAAGCACTGGAGGTTAAACGGGGCACGCATTGCTCTTTTCTTGGATGATGGTTGGGGTATAGCCAGTACGCGTGACGCATGCGCTTCCCTCAGCATAACGATTAAAGATGACTTGCTTAGTGCAGGTTTTGTGTCTAACGATGATAAGTCTGTTTGGGAGCCTTGCCAAAGTATTCTCTAGTTAGTTATTATATGGCAGTGATAGTGGTACTATTGAAATCAGTGAGAGAAGAGTTCCATCATGGATTGTGAGTTTGTGATTTCTGCTAGATGCCTAGCCTCGTTTACTGGGCAGATAGTTTCTACTGGCCCCGTGGTGGGGAATGTAAGTCGTATTATGACGCGACATTGTTCTATGTCTTCCGCGTGCGCACCTTATTGGGATGCCCTTTTAGAACTGGATCAATACACGAAGGATGAAATTATTTTCTGGAAGGAAATTATTGATTTTGTCAAGTCCAGGTTTTGTTTTTTGGACAGAAAGCCTCACGTGTTTGGCTTTTCTGATGCCAGTGCAACTGGTTGTGGCGCAGTTATCTCTCTTGATTCGCAACGCGTTTGTCATAAGCAAGGCCTCCAGAAGTTCGACTTGGAGGGAACTCCCTGCCATAAATTTTGCAATCTAGTCGTTTAGTTCTGTGCTCCCATGTAAAATTCGGAGCCTACCTAAGGAGCAAGATTAAGCTTGAGATTCAATGGATACCCAGAACTGAGAACGAGAAGGCGGACGTTATTAGTCGCCTTATCGACGTTGACGACTGGCAGCTAATTGAGAGCTCCTTCGCCACTTTAGAAGAAGCCTGGGGACCCCATTCGGTTGATTTTACAACGCCAAAGTGAAAAATTTCTTCTAGAGATTCTGGAATCCTGGAAGTGCCGGTGTTGATTTTTTCGTTCAGAGCTTGGAATCAGAGAACTGCCTTGTGGTTCCGCCAGTAGTGTTTATCGCTAGAGTCCTACACTACCTAAAAGTTCAAAGGGCTTTGTTAACACTGGCCACGGTGATCCCGTTTTGGCCATCGTCTAGTTTTTGGCCTTTAATCGCCTGTACTTATACTGCTGCTTTGCAAGGTTACGTTCTGGAAGTTGGTTACCGTGCTCTCATGTATGGCAGAAACACAATTTCCCTTTTGGGATCGAAATGTTTCCGTGGGCAAGTTGCAGGCATCAGGTTTGATTTTCGTTCAAGAGAAAAAGAGAATTACATATTTCGAAGGTGAAGTAGCTACACATGTGAAGGCTGGTGTATGTATATGAGGAAAACAAAAAAAAAAAAGAAAAAAAGAAGGAAAGTACGTGAAATAGAGCTGATAAACCAGGTATGAAACCAAGTATGAAACCATGAAAGTTGAGAGACGAAGTAATTCGTGGATATGGTGCCCTTACAATGACATTGAGACTAGCTTGTTTGAGGGGTAAAGCTTGAACGTATGGAGATTAAAAAAGGGTAAGAAATAGAAGAAGGTAAAAGTAAAGAGAAGTGGAGGAGAATAATAAAAGGATAAGCTAAAGGTAAAAAAAAAAAAAAAACAAGAGAAAAAAAAACAGAGAGAGAACAAAGGCAAAAAGGAACACAGAGGGAGAGGAGAAGAAATAAGGTAGAAGAGAGATTGTTGATTGTTGCGGTGTAAAAGAAAAAAAAAAAAAGAAAGAAAAAGAAAAAAAGAAAGCGAAAAGAGAGAGAAAAGCGTTTATCTGTTCATTTCTTTGGAGAGGACGAGATTTTTTCTGTTTCTTCCAGATTGTCTTCACTGCCAGGCCTTGGAAGTTAGCTCCCGCTCAGGTCATGGTCGATAGGTGTGTTTTTGTCAAGATGTTAGTAAAATCCAGAGCTGATTCAACCGCCAAGTAGTATAAGAAGATTTCTTGCATGGTGCGGGCAGAACTATGTTGCTGACAGTTATCCTTTTTCCCCTGCTGTAGTGACTCTTTATTTATTCCAGCTCTTCGCCCACCAACACAAGTCACACTCGGTTCTGGTCAAGGTGCATGCCGCCCTGAAATGGTTCCACTCGTTTGTTCCTATTAACGGCCCAAACCCGCTTGATGACGAGTGTGCCAAGAATGTTATCGAGTCGGCAAAGAGGAGGGAAGGCAGCCCCATTTTGAAGAAGGACCCGATCAGCACGGAGCTCATCAAGAAAATAATTAACAAATTCGCCTCTGAAGGGACTTCGTTGAAGGATTTGAGAATTGCTGCGTTCTGTACTTTAGGTTTTGCGGGTTTCTTCCGCTTTAGTGAGCTTAGTAATATTTTATGTAAGCACATAGTTTTTCTTGAAGATCACATAAAAATTTGTTCCCCATAGTAAAACGGACGTTTACAGAGAAGGAAATTTTGTGTACATTGCAAAAACCCTTTCCTATTATTGTAAAGTCTCTATTTTGCTTAGATACATGCGTGAAGCGAAGTTGACTCCAACGAGCGATCTTCCGTTGTTCAGTCCTTTAAGTAAGACCAAGTCGGGATATATGATGCGTTCTTCGAGACTTTCTTATTCGAGGTACCGGGAAATGTTCAAGGAAGCTCTCGGCGTCCTGGGAGGCGATCCAAAAGTCTATAGTGTGCATAGTTTACGATCGGGTGGCCATGGAATTATTTCAGTCGTGATAAATGACGATTCCTAAGTTGTTTCCCAGAGATTATTGAAATTGCACGGCCGATGGAAAACTGATGTGGCAAAAGATATGTATGTTAAAGAGGCCGACTTTAGCCGATAAGTGTGTCGCTTAGCCCAGGTTTGTAATGTTAAGTTCCGCTTGTTGAAATTGAGTACTTCTTGTATACTATGTCCATTAAAAGTTGTGTTTTGGGTTCGCTTGCGATCCTCCCATACCTGTGGTTCAGTTTGTTTTATGGATCTATAAGATGAAAATGATTTACGTTCGTTTGAACGTAGTGAATTAGAACGTAATGCTGAAGACAACCCGCTTGTGGTGGACGACCGATTTTCAGCGATCCCATTAGCTTCCCAATGGATGCCTCCAAAATCCAGTTTCCCGGAGGTAGAAGTGTTCCTCAACAATGTGAAGAACGACATCCTTAAGCCTGCTAATCTAAGAACTACCAAGGACAATCTTACGAGAGAAGAAAGGTTAGCTTTAAGGTCTCTTAAATCTAGTGGAAATGTTATTAGAATTCAAGATAAAGGTTCTAGGTTCGTTGTTCTCAGTCAACAAGAATACCAAAATAAGATACTAGGGCAGCTTAATAATGATTTGCATCATGACAGCATAGATTCCGACCCAACACTTGACCATTTTGAAGTGGTTAAGGAATGGAGTCGTAAGTGGTTTTCTGAGGGGCAGATTAGCCAGGAGATTGCTACGTGGGTTGTAAATTTGGAACCAAAACCGGGAGTGGCATTTGGGAATGTCAAAACACACAAACGTGACAACCCACTTCGGCTTATTACATCCTGTTGCGGTACAGCAATTGAACGGCTTTCTGCTTTGACAGAATTCTACCTCAAACCTCTTTCACAGAGTCTTCCATCCTTTGTGAAGGATTCCACGGATTTTATCAACAAATTAGAAGATTTGAATGCAAAAGGCCCATTCCCTGAGGGGTCCCTCCTTGTGTCTTGGGATGTAGTGTCAATGTTTCCAAACATTGACAACAATCTAGGTATTTCAGCAGTTAGAAAGGCACTTAATTCCAGATCCGATAACATTCCTTCCACTGATTGCTTAGTTGAAGCCGTCAAAATTTGTCTCAGGGTAAATAATTGCCAGTTTGCTGGTCAGAGCTTTGTTCAAAAACACGGTACGGCCACGGGACCGAAAAACGCCTGCAGTTATGCAGATCTAGCGATGGGCATCATCGACGAGAAAGCCAAATTTGAGGGTATTTTGAGACCTATGCTTTGGTGGAGATACAGGGACGATATTTTTGACCTCTGGACTCAGGGTTTACCTAAATTATTGGAATTCACTGATTATATCAATGATTTGTACCCTACTATTAAATTCGAATTGGTTTACTCCGAAAGTCATTTGAATGTCCTTGATCTCACGTCGCATTTTTGTAACGGGTTTATTAGCACTGATGTTTATGCTAAACCCACCGATAGCCACCTCTATCTACCTTTTTCGAGTTCACATCCCTCATATTGCAAAAGAGCAGTCCCCTTTGGGGTAGCTTTAAGAATCAAACGCAATTGTTCTACCAACGACTTTCTTCAAAATAGGTGTAAGGAATATAAAGGATATTTGAAATCTCAAAATTATCCGGCGGAGCTTGTCGATAAACATTTCGACAAAGCTCTCAGTATATCAAGATCTGAACTTTTGAGCAAAAAGGTCAAACCAGATAAGAAAGTTTTTCCACTGGTGCTTGACTACAATCCAATTGTGTTAGATATCCAAAAAGTAATTAAAAATCACTTTCATCTATTGCAATCTTCACCAGAAGTCAAAGAAATTTTTCCGTCCAAGTCAATTTTTCCCGCTTATCGGAGAACAAAAAATCTTAAAAGGAGTTGTTAGCGCCATCCAAATTTCAGGTAACCTCTTGTAGAAATCAAAGAGAAGAAAATGGGGGTTGTTCAAAATGAAATAAGAAATGCGATCTTTGTAAAAATTATTTAATTCAAGCTTCAAAATTTCAAAGTTCAGCTACTGGTCGTCATTATTCCATTCAACAAAAACTTTCTTGTTCATCGCACAATGTTATTTATTTGGCCACTTGTGCCAAATGCAACCTGCAATATGTGGGCTCCACCTCGACTGAATTTAAAGTAAGATTCCGTAACCACAAGTCGAACATGCTGAAGAACAAAACAAAATTGTGAATTGGCTATCCACTATAATAACTCTGAACATGAAATTTCACAAATCAATTTCATCATTATCGAACAAATTAGGTCTTTTGAAAGTTCTTTACATCTTGAATAATTGTTACTCACTAGGGAGGCCTATTGGACTGCGCAATTATTTACCCTTAATCCTCATGGTCTTAATAAAAGGCAGGAATCTAGATCGAAACACCGCATTAATCACTACAATTGAGTAGTTGTGAGTTGACATTTTCCCAATACGATGCGTTTTTATTGATATGTCACCTATAGTTCTTTATTTGTTTTTGATTGTTAAATCTATGTCACCTTGGAGTTTAGACCTTTGTTATAGTTCTTTATTTGTCTTTGATTGTCAAATCCGTGTCACCTTGTAGCTTTGACCTTTGTTTTGTTTCGTTTCCTTAATTTCAATATTTCTGCTCTGTATATATAAGCTGCTGTTTTTGTGATTTGCACTCATTGTAAATAGTTTTTTTAGTTTTTAACTTTTAACCTGAAGAAGGCCGAACGGCCGAACCGTCGTATTAAACTTCGTCCAGAACAGTCAAGAGTTTGTCTCTTCGTCGCTTTTCCTTACGTACACTTAACTACAAATTCGCGTCGAGACATTGTATCCTGTGGATCCTCTTACTGGGAGTTCATCGTTAGGTCAACCAACCGTACACTGCTTATATATATATATATATATATATACACCCGTTTACAAAAACGTTGCAATTTCAAAGTATATATGATATATATATGCCTTTTGTTTTCTCATCAGAAAGGTGAGACACGAAGCATGTGTATTTCACGCTGAACGAAAAATGCGTTTTTCTTTTAACAAAAATAATATTCAAAAATTGACGAGAAAAATCCCACAAGCTATTTGAGGGAAATGGAACAGTATTTAATTGATTCAAGCGGGAGCTCTTTAATCCTAGTTTTTTTAAAGGTTCATTGCGGGAACTAATATTTTACGGGGAGCCATCACAAAGAGGTGTGGTCTGTAAACCCGCCAACAAAATAACCTCCGAACCAACCAAAACTTATGACTCATTTACGTCATTTAAGCCTTTGAATGATTCACCATGTACACGGGGTTCATGCCAGCAAGGCCGAAATCGAAAAGAATTTAAAGCAAAACAATGAGTAAAGTGCCACTCATGCTTCCTCGCTATTGTATCAGGAGGCT
>NC_090869.1:58950271-58965271 GCF_036669935.1 Montipora foliosa | reverse complement strand
CTAAAAAATTCTGATTTGAGCAATTCCTACGTAATCTCAAGGCCACTCCGTATGGAATCGCTTTGAATACATGTTTGGGGTGAGCACTAGTGGGTGGCAAGTACAGATGACTGTCTGTAGGTTTAGAGTAAATGTCTGTTCTAATGAAGCCATCAATTAGATACAATGTGACGTCTAGCATATTAAGGTAGCTATCAGAAGAAACTAATTCAAACTTGATGGTAGGGTAAAGAGAGTTGATGAATTCTGTGAAGTTTTCTAGAGCCGAGGGACCTTGCTGCCAGAGATCAAAAATGTCATCCCGATATCTCCACCATAAAGCGGGTTTTAGGGGGCCGCAAAATTTTGGTTTGTGATCTAATTCGTCCATGGCTAGATCAGCATAGCTGCATGCGTTCTTTGGGCCCATTGCTGTGCCATGAATTTGCAAAAAGAAATCCCCCTTAAAAACCGAGTGATTACAAATCAGGCAGATTTCAACTGCTTCGAGGATGCATTTGGTTGATGGTATTGATTTGTCTCTGGCATCAAGGGCCTTTTCAACTGCTGTAAGACCTAAATTATTATCTATGTTGGGGAACATTGAGACAACGTCCCAAGAGACCAACAAGGTGCCTTCAGGGAAAGAACCATTTTTGTTGAGCTCTTTAATTCTATTTAGCAGATCAGTGGTGTCTTTAATGAACGATGGCAATCTCCGCGCTAAAGGTTGTAAATAAAATTCTGTGAATTGCGACAAGTTCTGTGAATTGCGATAGAACACTTGTCGCAATTCACAGAATTTTATTTACAACCTTTAGCGCGGAGATTGCCATCGTTCATTAAAGACAAACGAGAAAAGTTCGCATCTTCTTCTGTCTATTCAACTTATGCTTTTGTAAAGAAGAAGCGTCTTGTATCCTTTGTATCCTTTTCTCTATACATACATATCTATATATACATATGACTGCCAGTGGAAAAACTGAAGACTTCATCTGCTATAAAAGTGCTCGATGGTTAAACCAGAGCTGTGAATAAAGATGAATTTCTGGAGTCGGACTAGTTCAAAAACATTTAATTGCTACTCGGAGTTTCATGCTTCTAATGAAGCAATCATCAGGCAACTGACAACAATAACGGTTACATGTAAAGATATACAAATTTGAAAGTGGGGAACAATGCTTACTAGCATAACGTGTCAAGATGTGATTGGACGGCAAAAGCGCTAAACGATCGGGTAAGACTATTTTAGGTGAACGCGCTACTTAACAGAAATTTCTTAGAATGTCTACAGGTTGATGTCATTTCGTTTCTGTGGTTAAGTGTCGACATTTCCGGCTTACAAATTATGAAATATTTTTCCCATAGGCAAAGATTACATTTTTTGTTGGCATTAGAATACGACCTAGCTTGCTTTACTTTTTTCCACTTAATCTGATAATTGATGTTCTGTTCTTTTAGACTCCAAATATACTTGCTGAGCTCGGTTACATTTTTGTACCGTTCGTGCCTGAAAGAACATGTATGGTTTCTGTAGCGCTCCTTGAATGTTGTATCACACAGACCGATGTATGTCTCTTTTGTCTGTGAGGTCACGACCTCTGCTTGGTAGATAATGTTCCGGGTGTTACAATTTCCCTCAAGTGGGCAGGAATTCTTGTCTCGGCAATTACAGTTGTCATCGATTTTTTCTGATTGATTTGATGATTTACTGATCTGGGCTTTGTTGTGGCTGGAGATGATGATGAAGAATTCCTGCCCACTTGAGGGAAATTGTAACACCCGGAACATTATCTACCAAGCAGAGGTCGTGACCTCACAGACAAAAGAGACATACATCGGTCTGTGTGATACAACATTCAAGGAGCGCTACAGAAACCATACATGTTCTTTCAGGCACGAACGGTACAAAAATGTAACCGAGCTCAGCAAGTATATTTGGAGTCTAAAAGAACAGAACATCAATTATCAGATTAAGTGGAAAAAAGTAAAGCAAGCTAGGTCGTATTCTAATGCCAACAAAAAATGTAATCTTTGCCTATGGGAAAAATATTTCATAATTTGTAAGCCGGAAATGTCGACACTTAACCACAGAAACGAAATGACATCAACCTGTAGACATTCTAAGAAATTTCTGTTAAGTAGCGCGTTCACCTAAAATAGTCTTACCCGATCGTTTAGCGCTTTTGCCGTCGAATCACATCTTGACACGTTATGCTAGTAAGCATTGTTCCCCACTTTCAAATTTGTATATCTTTACATGTAACCGTTATTGTTGTCAGTTGCCTGATGATTGCTTCATTAGAAGCATGAAACTCCGAGTAGCAATTAAATGTTTTTGAACTAGTCCGACTCCAGAAATTCATCTTTATATATATACATATATATATATATATATATATATATATATATATATATATGACTTCATAGAAGTTTAGGTTTCACGAGTAACCATCGTTTTAATGCTACAGACTAAATAGTCCTTTTCCGGGACTCCCAGGGCGGGGTAAGAGGGAGTCCCGGAACTCATCAGGCACTCATCAGGCAATTTTAACGACTAAACTGTTGAAATTGGAAAGCTGGCAGTTAAGTACGGAAATTTAAATGGTTGCTATGGTAAATGCGTTACATTTAATGAGCTGCTAGGTGACAAAACATGATATAAGGGGATTATATGTCTGTATTTTAAATTTACATTACTCTAAAGTTCCGGAGTACATATCGGTTTCTGTGGGGGCATGAACTTGCTAATTCGTTTGTTCTGTTAAGGCTACACAGTTCTTTCTTACATATGATTATGAACTTTTTATTCAGACAAAGACTACATTTCTTGCTAATATTGCTGTAGGGTGAACTTCCTTTCTTAGAGACAACTGCTTAGCCTACGTGTGCAGCATGTACTTATTTTACCAAATGGGTATTATTGCCATTTGCGTGTAAATAAACCAACGACATTCTTACGTTTCATAATTTTGAATTAATGGTGGCATTACTGACGCAAGCGTAGGTTTCCTTTGCGTGTAAGGTCCTCTGTCCCTCTACGCTAGGTACTCATTTTGAAGCATAATTAAAGCAGTTGGAAAGGCGCCACCAGGAAAACGTTTGTGAAAATGTCAAGTTTTTCTTGTCTGTTGACGTTTTTTACAATTTTAAATAGAACAATTACTTCCGGCTTTGAAAAGCTCGCAATGTTCCTGACGCATTTATCGTGGATAAATTGCATGAATAATTTATTTTGGTCATCTTAAGAAACATTCGAAAATTGTAATTTTTTTCTTTTTGTGTCTCAATCATTTCTTTAATCAAAACTTATTTCAATAAGGCAAAACAGTTCTGGCTAAAAAACAGATTAAAACGTCAATTTCGAGAAATTTTTATCCTTCCCTCTTGCTTTGAAATCTATTTCTAAATATGATATCTCCCACCTGCTTGCGTAGCCTATTCCTCAAAATGTAAGTGGTCTATTACATGAAGTCGCTTCTAAATGAAGTTGATTATTTATTTTGTGGCTTTTATTGTGGATCATTTCCGACCACTATGAGAAAATGCAGTTTTTTTCTAAGAAGTTCTTTTTTTTTTTGAAGGGCATATTTTTTTTATCTACCTTAAGGACATTGCCTACTATTGTTATTGCGCATACGTTCTGCGCATCTCAAGATACTCGGGTTTCCTATCGGTTATACATGCTAATTCAGGGATATTTTTGCGCGGTTTAAAACTATCTGGAGAAAGTAGATCTTAGTAAGTACTCTTGGAAACCAAAAAGAAAATTGGGCGTAACCATGAGTTTTCGAGAGATAATTAAGCTTCAACTTGAGAAAGAACCCCATACATTGTTTTGTAATTTAAAGCTTTTTACAAATCAATTATTCTTGAATTATCTTTGAAAAATGCGTGTTTACACCCAATCCCCAAATTTTCTTTTTGCATTTCAATAGCACATGTGAAGATCTACATTTCCTGCATAATCATAAACCTGGGAAAAAATACCTTTGAATTAGTAGGCACCGTCCTTAACAGGATGCCGCGTGACACGACAACGGTAAATATTTAACAATTATTCGCCGAAGGCGTAGTGATTATCGGTGAATATTCACCGAGACGAAGTCGAGGTGCATATTCACCGATAATCACTGAGCTTGAGGCGAATAATTGCTTTAGTATAAATACACAGGTGATTATTTCAAAAAAGAGAAAACACTTACAGTGGCAAAACGACTACTGGCAGCCATTTTGTCCGTCGAGGTGATTATCGGCTGATAATCCGAAATAGCGAGCCAATGAGAGCGCGCGATCTTGTATAATCACCTGTGTATTTATACTAAAATATAATATATCCTTTAATTTCGGCATACGCTAATCATTCACATGGCATAAAACAGTAGACAGGGGGCAATTGATTTGCACTACTATGGTAGTTATTAATTAAAACTTATGTAAATCCATATTGGTTTGTGCGCTATAAAAACGTCGGCTCTTAATTTGAATAACATTGAGGAACTGATCAAATCGACTCAACACAAAGATAAATATCCCGTAAAATATATTTAGATGACCAAGGCAGATTTCCTTGTCAAGTTGGAGTTGATTTGCAGAAAACGTTATGGCCACAAACAGCACTAATTCCACAGGCTCATATGAGAATTCTACAAACTCCTCTTTCAGCAGAGGTGAACCCCTAGATCACTTTCAGAATACAAAACTTACAATAATTGTTCTTTCTTTGCAACTCCTCGTTACCTTGGTGGGAATTGGCGGAAACATCATCGTATGTGTCATTACATGGAAGAAACGAAACTTAAACATCGCCAGCAATCACTTTATTCTAAATCTCGCCTTGGCGGACTTAGGGGTTCTTGTCATTTATTATCCTCTTCATGTTGTCAGCATAGAGCTCCTTTTCTCGTGGCCATTTGGTAAGATCGCCTGTCAAATAATTCGACCCTTCTTTGACATTTTCTTTGGCGCTGGTATTTGCTGCATCACCGCCATTGGCTTTCACCGCTACAGAATTCTCTTTTATGGCATGAAACCGCAGATGAACGTGCAAGCAGCAAAGCGCATTCTGCTTGTTATATGGCTTCTGCCGTTCATAATCATTGTGATGCCACTGTTTTTCGTCATGGAACTGAAACTCTTTCCGAAGGTGGGACTCTGGATTTGCCAACCCACCTGGCCCAACTGGATCTCCTTTAGGTTGTACCATGCTGCTAACATTCTGGCATTTTATTTCTTTCCCCTCGCCATTATAACTTCTACTTATGTTCGCATACGAAACAAGCTGCGAGATAATATTCGTAGAAACGATAGTTACAGACTAGCAAACTTAAGGTCCAGAGACACTGCCCGGAAAGATGTAGACTACAGAACTAGGCAAAATCGTCGCGCTCTAAGATTGCTCACCCCTGTGGTCGTAATATTTGCAGTTTGCATGGCTCCTAGCGTCTTTCTGACGTTGTTGGGAATCTTCTTAAAAGACCCAAGGAAGACCTTCTCGGGCCTCAAGTACATGGAAGAGCTATACCGCCTTTTCCACCTCTTAGTGATCGTGAATTCGTCTGCAAATCCAATGATCTATTCGGTGGTTGACACGGAGTTTCGTCGAGACCTTGCACGTCTAATACGATGTGACTAAGTTTGAGCACGTTTCGTAAGAGCTCTTCTATCGGCAAAAAGAGCTCTATTTCCTTTAGCTCCTTCAAAAGGAGATCGACTTCGTCTAAAAGAGGCTCAAAGTTATCGTCGAGCCGTAATTCTGCTGATAAGTTACCAGCAAAAGTAGATCAGGAAGAAAGTTCCGCGGAGTCCAAAGAGAAAGAAAGAAAGGCAACAAAGAAGACTAGTATTTTGACCAGTAGACTAAAACAGTAAGAGAACAAAGCAGATGGCAGCTAGCCGACTTAAAACTAACAGAAGTTTGTCAAATAAAAATGCAGCACCCCAGATGCTCTTCTAGTTGATAACTGACATTTGAAATTCACTGATCAAGGAATAACTAATTCTCATCAGTCGCTAATTAAAACACGACTAGTAGTTAGTGATAGGCCGGCGGTTTATTAATGATTCAATGCAATTTTTGAAGATTATCGCGAAACAGGCAAACATTTCCACAAAGTTTGAATCCACTGCCTTCAAATTAAACAACATCGGTTTTCTCATTATATGCCTCTTCCATAACTCGGTTCTGGTGATGGTTAGATGGAATCGATATAACACTCGAACGGATCACAAACCTGCATTGATAGCTATATAGCAGTTTTTCTAACTATTAATAATATTATTATTATTACCATGCGAGGATTCAAATGGTTCATGTTTGTTTAAATTGTTTGGTGATAGATGAATTTTCAGTCTGTGTCAATAAAGAAAACTTGAAGTTAAAACTCAATGTTATTATTTTTTATCCAATTCATAATATGCGTTTGAGCAACTTCCTTTATCGGAAGTCCTAAAAGCAATGATTGAAGACTGAAATGGTATCAAATTTGAACCTGAATCTGTAGATTATTTGGTAAACTTATAAAACGAAATTATTCATTACAATTTGCTCCAATAAAAGGCTGTTTGGTTTTTTTTCCTTCAAGAAAGAACGCGGACGTCTAGTCAAAGCCACATTTTGCCGAATATTATCTAAAATGGTACCCTCCTTAATTTTTAAGAAGTATACTTAAGCGTCAGTTTAACCGCCTCCACCAGCAGCCATTGGACAAAGAATCTGCCTCATCTGACGACGGGGATGAACTATGCAGTAAGACCAGTCTCAGCAAATCTGATAAATTTGAGAACTGGACCCTTTACAGCAGAGGAATGTGATAATTATTGAAAAAGAAGATCAGCACGGAAGAAAAAGTTGCTGGTTCCGACACAATTCCTTTAGAGGTACTAAAACGTTGAAACTTTGATGGTATAGTTGTTGTTCAAACTTTGCATTGAAAAGAAATATAGAAGTAGTGAAAGCAAACAATGCAACATGGTTCTCTTGTTTACCGGTTTTGGCAGTGTACGTAATAGCAATGATTTCTATAACGCACCTATATCACACAGTCTCATGGTGGTTTACAATTCTTTCTCTGGGGTTATCAGTCCGCAATTATTGATCTCACTCACCCACCCAACCCATGCATGCAGAGGACAGATCACAACAACGGGGGTCTCCCCCCTACTCACGTACAGTGTGTGACCAGGTGCATTAATGTCCTACAGGCTGATTAAGGGGGGGGGGGGGGGCGGCTATTAACTACCAAACCATTGCTATGGACCCCTTCAAATGATCCTAGTTATTCTTTTTTTGCCAAGCGTGCTCTATTTAACATTCTTTGCCTGGTTTGACTTTAATAAATACCGTGACCAAAACAGAAAATGCCTAAACACTTAGCGAGTTAGCTGTGTTTTTCACAAACTTCAAACGCAACAGTATGAGAACATTCTAACACAAAATCTGTAGCATAATCAAAAAAAAAAATATTCCGTGGGATGCTGAAGGCAGCCACGGTGAAAATTTGGGCCCGTTCCTTTCTCTTTTTATATTTTTCTTCATCGTGGTCACAAGTGTGCATACCGCACGGATATTGAATTAAGCTCCGATCGGGGAACCTAATTTTATGTTTTTCAGTATTTCCAAACTCCTTTTCGGCGATTAGGACACCCACCCTTGGCCCGGCGTTCTGGCATTCTGAGAGCGCGTTAGACCACTCGGCCACGGTTACCAATTTCTGATGTTGCGATGATGATTCCTCGATGATTGACACAGTATTAAACCAATTAAACTTCACATCTGAAAGTATTTGATAAGTGGACAAATGATTTTTCTTTGAGAACGGCAAGCTTTAAAGGTAAGGAGAATTTTCTACGTTATCTCTAGATCTTGCTTCGTTCTTGTGAGTTTCACTGTGAGTTTCATTTTGTAGCAAGCACCTCATCTGTCAATGCCTTTAGGCACCTAGTTTCGAGGCTATAGTAGCGATTAATTTTCTGTTTGTAACTTTTTTTTCTTTTATTTATTTATATTTTTTCATACTTTGGTGTAAAGCAACATAGCATTACTAAGTAAATACACTGAAACTGAAACTGAAACTGAACATTATTTTGCATAGAACGAATACGCCAATCGACCTGTTTCTTGCGAACAAGTTTGTTCTGTCGTTCGACGTAGAAAGAAGATAAGAAACGACCTTCAACGGCCAAACAAAATAAAAAATGAAATCAAGTTTTTAAAAATTAGCTATCGTGGTCACGTGGACTTCGCAGCGATCCCCCATCCAAGTACTGGTCGATGTACTTTCCGTCCATTCAATTTTCATCAAAATAGGAAATTGGAAAATCTTGATTTTCAATTTTTGATACTCAGAAAAACACAAATCATGGGTTAATTTTTGATTCTTCTTTGTTTTCGCTTTCACACAAGCGACGAAGCTCTATTTTAGTTTATATTGCCTTTACTTCAGAATAGTGGGAGGCGCTGTGGCCTCATATTTAGTGTGCTCGACTTCGGAGCAAATGTTTCGGGTTCGGGACCTGGCCGGGTACATTGTGTTGTGTTTTTGGGAAAGACACTTAACTCCCTCGGTGCCTCTCTCCACGCAGGTGTATAAATGGGTACCAGCGAAAAGCTGGGGGTAACCCTGCGATAGACTAACATCCCATTCAGGGGGGAGTAGAAATACTCCTAGACGCTTCATGCTACAGAAACCGGGGATAAGCTCCGGCCTGATTGGCCACTAGGCCTGTAAGCTGAATTTACCTTTACTTCAGATTTAATGAAAATAGAAATATGACAAGATTGGGCAAAATTTCTTGACAAAAACGAGCATGCAGGAACCAGTTCTAAAACTGAAATCAATTTTTGATTTCCGTAAACACGAAATAAAAGGGACGAAATAGGTGTGAGGGGAGGGGACGGTAACACCGGGAGTGGAAGAACCAAGATGGCGGCAAGACGGTCGAAAGATGCGTGCATAGCGTGGAGAAAATGTGCGTGGAAAACTGCAGCGATATTTCTGCACAACCTCCCACATTATTGTTCGTACATGTTGTGATTGCGTCTTTGGGCCTGATTTCACAGGAGCCTTGCTTTACTAAACCTAGACTGAAATATTGTTAAGGTGAGCCGTAGGTAAGGGTTTACTGTGAACGCGAACACGAACGCAACTATTAGCTTCGCATTTTGTGCCTTAGAATGAGCTTGCCTGAATTTCAATGCATCCCCTGGTTCATTTGAGTTTTCGAATAGCAGTGCACTTCTTGGAGACCTGACTTACAACAGCTCACAAGAAATGCACAAGAATAGCTCATTGAGAACTTGTTAATGGCATCAAGCATTGTAGTTCCTGTTTTGAATCAAATTAATGAAAGTGTCAGATTAGTATTTTTATTGCGTCTAATTAATGATATAGAAAGGGGTGACCGGGGACAACTTCGCCAGCCCGTTCTATCAAAAGCATACAGTCAGTTCTTTATTGCTTGATTTCAAGCCGAAGGGGACTAGGTACGAGTCTGTAAATTATGGAATTAGCAACTATTGATCCACATAGTCAAAAAGAGCGCACCGAGATTTACAAAATCTCGAAGTTTGGTGTTAATCAGGCTAATTTTGACTGAGATACAGCCATTTAAATACGTCAAAATTTACATGCAAAGAAATGTTTGGTCATTCGGACGCAGCGTCTGAATAGATGGCCATACATTTCTTTCTTAATTTTGACGTTTTTAAGTGGCTGTATATCGCTTAATATTGCGTCTATTATCACCAAACTTGGGAATTTTGTAAAGCTCGGTGTGCATTTTCTGACTGGATGTGGATCAATGGTTGCTGATCCCATAATTTGCAGACCCGTACCTTGTTCCCCTCGGCTTGAAATCAGGCAATGCTAAACATAAAGAAAAAGTCGAAAAAGTAATGCTTGGGAGCAGAAATAATAATCAATGTGTTGGCCGAAAGATGTGTGCGAATCCACACAGCACGGTCGTCATGAGCTGTTTAAGCCAGGTCTTCAAGAAGAATATTACTATTCCAAAACTCAAATGAACCAACTGATGAGAAATGAAATGATGGTAGAACCATCTGGGATCACGGAAAAAATCCGAGCCCCAGATGGGATTCGAACCCACGACCTTCCGTGATCTAGTCGGATGCTCTAACCACTGAGCTACTGGAGACTCTATGGCGAGCAAGGGTGAAATGTGGGTATTGACTCGAGCTGCATCACGCAGCTACAGAGTCAAATGACTGACAGCACGACTGCCGGCCAACCAACCACTTGGGTGGTTGGTTGGCCGCATCTCAGATATGCTTTAAGGTGACTGCGCGATGCAGTTATGAGCTATGCTGTCAGTCATTTGACTCTGTAGCTGCGTGATGCACCTCGAGTCAATACCCACATTTCACCCTTGCTCGCCATAGAGTCTCCAGTAGCTCAGTGGTTAGAGCATCCGACTAGATCACGGAGGGTCGTGGGTTCGAATCCCATCTGGGGCTCGGATTTTTTCCGAGATCCCAGTTGGTTCTACCATCATTTCATTTCTCATGTGTTTGAACCAACTGATGCATCGCAATTAATTCAGGCAAGGCGTAAACTGCGAAGTAAACAGTTACCTCCCGTTTACTTAGCAATATTTTGGTCTGATTTTAATAAAGCAAGGCTCCTGTGTAATCAGTCCCAAAGACGCAAACACAACATGAACGAAAACAATGTGGGAGGTTGTGCAGAAATGTCGCTGCATTCCATGCACATTTTCTCCACGCTATACACGCATCGTTCTACCGTCCTCTGACATACACGTGCTACAGAAAACCCCCTGACAACAAGCTCTACACGTCCCATTGCCAAAGTCCGCTTCAGAGTCCCATTTGTGACATCCAAGGAGTTAACTGGGCCAGCTGTTAATGTAGAGTCAGAAAAGGGTTCAAGTTGTAATATACCTCAGCTGAACAACACTTGACCCCTCTCGCTAGTGTCAACCACAACCCTCGATCCAGTAACCCATCCAGCCACTTACACTCGTCCAGCCCATGCAAGTATCGTGGGTTCTGTTAGCCATGGAAGCCTTTGTTGCTATTATGTCCACAATGGAGAGGATGAGTGCATCACATGAGGTTCCCCTGAGCAGTATCCAGCCTTTCGACAAAGATTCAAACAACTGGTGGAAACAAGACCACTTGATGATTCTGTTAAAATGACCCGTCTGTTACAGTTTTTAGAAGGACCAGCCCTACTTGAAGTGCAAAGATATTACCCAATGCCAAGTGGTCTGTCGAGGGCTCTTAAACCGTTAAAGGACCGATTTGGGCAGCCGTTCGAAGTGGTGAGAGCATGTATTGAATCGCTTACTAAGGAGCCTGTTCCACAAGCTAGTTATAAGCACAGAGTTTACAACGCTATGCTAATGCAGCCCAAGTTACCTTAGTGAAATGAACGCAGGTAATCTTGAGAAAATCATTACACGGTTACCCAGGTGGATGCAAGCCAAGTTTGCTGACCATTTGAAGAGTCTCGAGGGTAGAGGATTGCTAATGCAAAGTTTCAGGAATGTTGTGGATTTCCTCAAGGAAAGGGCTTACGTCTTGAACCATCCCTTCTTTATTGTTGGATTGAACGAAGAGTCAAGTCTACGAAGAGTAGGTCAGACACCACAAAGGCATTCGCTTATGTGACCATGACAGCAAAGTAGGAATCCTGCATAATGTGCCGTGTGCCCCATCGCTGTACCGCCGTGAGACGTTTAGAGCCAAGTCCCCTCGAGAGAGAGCTGAGACGGTTTGTGAAGAAAAGAAACATTTGCTATAATTGTGTTAATTCGACAGAACACACATTTAGGAATTGCGGATCTCGTAATCGATGCCTGGTGCAGGGCTGCGGCAACACCCACCACACGTTACTGCACTTCACTGACACTCGAGTAGGTGCAAATCAGCCCTCTATCAGAATCACGAAGTTGTCAACCAGAATTTGGTGCCAGACGATGGTACTACTTGCTCTACGCGTACGTCAGCGTCTTTTGGCCCCTGTGAGGTTTTGCTGCAAGTCATTCCAGTCAAGGTGATGAGCAGCGCTGACTGTCAAATTACAACTTATGGTCTGATAGACTCAGGCTCTGACATCAGGATGATTGACCCGTGCCTTGTGGAGTTGTTAAGCATAAAGGGATCTCCCAGTAAATTTTCACTGATGACAGGGCACAATGCACAGTGTTGATGCCAAAAAGGTAGTAATGAAAGTAGGTTTGGTTAATAGCCAGAATGAAAATGTGATTGATGTAAAATTTGCTTGGGAAGTCAAGGACGTAACATTTCCTCTAAAACGTACCAGATTCACAAAGTCAGCTGAGCAATGTTTTTACACCATGTGTCTTTTCCAGAAGTGGAGAGAAAAGTTTTCTGTGTTGATTGGCACCAACCTCCAAAACCTTTTTATACCACTTGAGGTTCAAAGAGGCAAACTGAGCCAGTTGTTATTAAGTCGTGTATTGGATACAGTTTTCTTGGTGGTTCGCCAATTGTGCAAGTCTCTGGTTGTGTTCAAATTAACCTTATCAGTGGACAGGATGTTTCTCTAAATGACAAGTTGGAAGAATTTTGGAGGGTTGAATCGTATGGCACTGCCAAGAATGTAACTAAGTCCATGTGTGTGGAAGATCAAAGAGCGCTGAAGCCGATCGATGATTCAGTCTGCAAACGAGACGGCAATTACCAGATGGATGTTTTGTGGAAGGATGATAACCCTGTGCTTCCCTACAACCGAGTACTCGCTGAAACAAGATTGCAGCATTTACAGAAACGCTTCGGTCGCTTCCCTACAACCGAATACTCGCTGAAACAAGATTGCAGCATTTACAGAAACGCTTCGGTCGCTTCCCTACAACCGAGTACTCGCTGAAACAAGATTGCAGCATTTACAGAAACGCTTCGTTCGTGATCAAGAGCTGGAACTGAAGTACAGAGCTGTGATTGAAGACTGCGTAGCCAAGAGTTACGCAAGAAAGCTCACCAAGGATGAAATAGGCACCATCAGCAACACCACTTGGTACCTTCCCCACCACCCAGTAACGAATCCAAACAAGCCTGGCAAAGTGAGAGTGGTATTTGACGCAGCCGCAAGATAAAAATGAGTAACTTGTGCGAGGGCCCACTCTGACGAATGACTTAACAGGCGTGTCATTCCGGTTTCGAGAAGACGAGATTGCCTTTTCTGCAGACATCGAGAGTATGTTTTACCAGAATTATGTGACGCCACGTGACACGGACTCCATGAGATTCTTGTAGTGGCCTGGAAGTGTAGACAATCCTCCCGAGGATTACAAGATGCTGGTCCACATGTTTGGGGCCAAGTTATCACCCTGTTGTGCAAATAAAGTTTTGAACCTGACAGCACAAGACGATGAAGAGACCTATTCCCCTGAAGTCATCACGGCAGTTCGTACAAACTTCTATGTTGATAATGTGTTCAAGTCGGTTCCGACGCCTGAACAAGCCATTCACCTCGCATCAGACCTAACCAAGTTAATGAAGGAAGGTGGCTTTCGTCTCACAAAGTTTGCGAGTAACAGTCGTGAAGTGTTACAAGCAAATACCATCCGAGTTGAGATCAAGTCCCAATCTGGACCTAGATCTGGATCAGTTACAAACGGAATGAGCATTGGGTGTGTACTAACTACTTGTACTGGGATACGCAATCCGATACTTTCAAGTTCAAAACCATAGCAACATGTAAGCCATCTACCAAGCGGGGAGTACTTTCAACGGTGAGCTCTCTGTCTGATCCATTGGGGTACCTCTCTCCCTTCGTGTTCTCAGCCAAGATCCTGTTGCTAGAACTCTGGAGAAAGAAGCTCCCACGGGACCAAGAAATCCCAGAACCTTACCTCACGCAGTGGCGAAGGTGGCTTGAGCAGTTACCGCACGTCATCACAATTGAGATTCTAAGGTGTTACAAGACCTAGACTCTTGGCACACGGGTGACGGTTCAACTACACACCTTTACTGATGCCTCCCAGCATGGCTATACCGCTGTGTCCTACTTAAGATTTGTTGATGAGCGGGAAGTGACCCATTGTTCCTTTGTTATGGGGGAAACCCGAAATGCACCCATAAAGGAGTGGACTATCCCTCGGCTTGAGCTACAGGCCGCAGTGTTGGCAGCACGTATGAGCCAGACAATCCTGAAAGAACTTGACTTCCAAGTCCATGAAGCGTACTTCTAGTTTGACTCCATGACATCCTTACAATACATCAAGAATGAAACGCGTCGATTTCAAACCTTTGTCGCGAATCGTGTGTCTGAGATTCATGAAACGACCTCTCCTGAACAGTGGCATCACATTCCCGGTGTTGTGAATCCAGCTGATGAAGGCTCACGTGGGGTCAGTGCTGAGTATTTCCAAGAAACCAGAACATACATGGCCATCAGTGTCTATGAGAGAAGCACAAGATGGCAACAAGGAACTTCGAAAGTCCTCAAACGTCCAATTAATCGTAAACATGTCGTAAGTTGATCTCCTTTTGCAGCCTCCTTCATCCTGGCCCAATTTATTGCGAGTGATGTCTTGGGTGCTGCGCTTTATCAAGCGGTGTCGGAGGGAAACCCATAACGCTGTACCTGCAATGACCCCGACTCTTTCTGAACTACTGTCGGCAAGCAGAGAAGTTGAGGGCGTTGTCCAGCGAGAATGCATTCATGAAGAGTATGTGGCTCTTAAAGGGGGTGGACAAGTAAAGAGTAGTAGCAAGCTAGCCAATCTAAGCCCAATCTTGGTTAATGATGTCATTCGTGTTGGCGGAAGAATTCATCGTGCACCCATTGCATATGAAGCAACTCACCCTGTGGTCCTCCCGAAGAGTAACCCGGTGTCTACGTTGATAGTTCGTTACTACCATCATATCCTGGGACATTCTGGTCGGGAGCATGTGTTGTCTGCAGTACGTCAGTGTTATTGGATATTGAGAGCTAGATCGCTGGTTCACCAGGTGTTGAATAAGTGTGTGAGTTGCCGCAAGCGTAACGCGCCTGCTATACAGCAAGTGATGAC
>NC_090869.1:58940271-58945271 GCF_036669935.1 Montipora foliosa | reverse complement strand
CACCGAGGCTCCTGCGAAGACGAAAAGGATAGCAATTAACATACTTTCCCCGGCTGGCGACAAATGGTTCTCCCAAACGCTACAACTACGTCCTGAATGGAACACGCGAATGCTCAGCGAGACTCCTCCAACAAACATGTCTGCAACTGCCAGACTGATCACCAAGTACATGCTACGCTTGCGAAGACTGGGCTCTTTGAGATAAACAATGACTGCAAGGCCATTGACCGTTACTATGGCAATACCTATTGTGCAAAGTACTGTAAGCCAAGCAATGCACTCCGATGGAGATATTGTCGTTAATCGTCCTTCAAGCGTGTTATTTTGCTTATCCAAGGAATAGTTAGCCATCTTACTCGTTCATCTATAGAAAGAGAACACGAGAAAGTCTAAGACGTCTTATATTAAGCTTAATTAAGTAAGCAAGTACGAAGGCATCGGATACGAGAAGGTGAACTAAAAATTTACTAGGCGCTATTGTAATCATTTAGGCCCGGTTCAAACGTCGAACTTTTCATGCACCAAATCAAATTCCTATTTGGGTCGACCCAAATGAGTTTAATTCGACGTTGATTGAGACGTCGAATTAAATTGGTCGAATTAAATGTTACTCTTATGACGTTTTAAGTCCAACATGGCGGATGATGAGTCGAGGACTCGGCTGTCTCGATCATTTTACATGATATCTATGCTTAGCAGAATGAGAAGGCGCCGTCGTTTGTTACAAACGACCGTCATGAACCTGGTCTCAAGACGGAGGCACATTTTAAGCATTTGCATTCTCTTACTGGTCGCACTGATTCAACGAAACGATGTCGTAGAACCTATTCGCTCGTGTCGGCGGCTGTTAAGGAACAGTGGATGGTGGGACACTGTTTGGAAATACTACTCGGAAGCCAGATTCAAGAAAACATTCAGGGTAACTAGAGGGACATTTCTATATATTTTGAGTTGAATCAGACAACAACTGGAAAGACAAACTGTAACAGAAGATCCTATATACCCTGAGTTAAGACTTGCTATTTGCTTATACAGGTTAGGTAGGGGCGACTACTTTTACACCATTGCAGAAATGACAGGACTCGGGATTTCAACCGTATGCACTATTGTACGAGAGGTTTCACAAGCTATTATCGACTGCATGTGGGAAGAGAGTATTTCAAAGCACATGCCAAGATCTGAGGCAGAATTTAAGAAGAAGATAATAGACATGGACGAGATATGGCAATTTCCCTACTGCTGGGCCGGTATTGATGGCTGTCATATTCCTATGAAGTGTCCACCTAGGGGACTACAGTCCAGTAAGGAATATCATGATTTAAAAAATTTCTATTCCATAGTTCTAATAGCTATGGTTGACTCCCAGTATAGATTTGTGTGGGCCAGTTGTGGCTTTCCTGGAAATTCGCATGACGCTATAATATTTAAGTCCACTGATCTGTGGGCACGTATTGAAGAAGGTCGTTGCATACCAAACATTGGACAATCCGTGGATGGTGTGACGGTGCCACCCCTGATAGTGTTGGTCAGCGGTTACTCGCACGATCATACGTAGGGGAACGTCCATATAGAGCCGCCATATTGTATGTATTACTACGAATAAAGGAAGTTCTGTTACTAATACCGGCTCCCAGACTTGGTGTCAAAAGTGGGGAAACACAATGGCGAACCTTAAAAGACCGGAGCTCAAACTTGTGGGAAATGTGAGCGAAAATTTCAAAAACTTCGAGTTACGACTCAACGATTACTGCGTACAAGCCAATTACCGCGACCTCGCTAAAGATCCTGTTGCAGAACGAGCTGCTCATTACAAGAGTCCTCTACTAGAAATTTCAGCGTTACGATCTGCACTTCCAGATGAAGCTTTGTCCGTGGTCAGATACACAATCGAACCTCAAATTCCAGACGAAGATAAAAAGAAACGCTGGATTTGGATGGATAAACTACGAGTCCATTACACAGGCAGCACAGGAAGTTCACTCCTGACCGATCGATACAAGTTTTGGACCTCTTCACAAGGCCTTCACGAGTCCATTCAAGAGTGGGAAGTTAAGGTGAGACACGCTGGCAGCCTATGTGGCTATGGCGATCTTAGTGATGAACTTTGTAGAGACAAATTTATATTTGGGTTGAGTGAGGATAACATACGTACGGAGTTGCTTAAAATACATATAAAACCTGACAACTCTGAGAAGTCCCTGTCCGATGTAGTCGCCGAAGCGAGAGCTATTGAGTCCGCCAAGCAGACAAACAAGTTAATTGCAGATTCGTCCAAAGGAATCGACGAACATGTCCACTGGACAGGCCTTAGACACAGTCAGATGAAACTTCGCAGGGAGCCTGGTACCTGTTTTTGGTGTGGAGATCGGCGTGGTCCAGATCCATGGAAATTATGTCCAGCTAATGGAAAGACCTGCACCAGCTGTGGTGGAAATGACCATTTTGCCCGTGTCTGCCTAGAAGACCGCAAACTTCCAAGCCCCAGTATCAGACCCACTTGGAGACCACAAGGCAGGGGCCTTCAGCGCAGCCAGAAACGTGACCCACGTACAAACTTCCGACCAAGAGACCTGTATTACACCGAGATGTATGCCACAGCAGAGGACCACGCATCCTCCTATGACCAAGATCACGACTATATATACTCTTTGGGCACACAAGTTCACAGCATTGCATCCGTCGAGAAGTCAAAACGATATTTCACAAACCTATCACTTTCAGCGACGGGCCGGACCTTCAAGCAATTAAAGTTCCAAATAGACACTGCAGCAACCTGCAACACCATCGCTGCCAGCACCCTGCGCTCTTTCTTCCCAGACGCCAAAGTAAAGCACTCCCCCTACCGCCTACGCCCCTATGGAAACTCCAAGCCACTTCATCCTGTTGGTCAGGTGGAACTCTTGTGCGAAAAGAACAACAAGTTTGACACCCTTATCTTTCAAGTCCTGCCAGACTCCTGCATTGGCATCAAGCCAGCACTTCTGTCTGGCAGTGACAGCGAAAAACTGGGCATAATTAGAGTGCACGCGGACGAGACTCATTCCCTTCACTCACCAGCAGACCACAATGCGAGTACCAAACACTATGACCTTCCTGGCACACAACAGCGTACAGTACCATGCGAAAACCAGGTGAACCCTAAAGCATGCAACCATCTCCAGCAACTCCACGAGACCACAGCCAGCCCGTGCAATCCACCACCATCACCTTCGGCTCCAATTACTATTCCTTCAAACCACCGACTTCCCCCGCCAGGCCAGCTGCAACTTCAGGACATCACAAGCCAGTATGCTGACACATTCGAAGGCCTTGGCCGGCTTGGTCCACCTGTACACTTTCAGATTCATGACAGTGTCCAGCCCGTTCAGATGCCCGTGCATCGAATATCGGTAGCGAAAAGAGCAAAAGAGAAAGAAGCCTTAGACCGTTATGTGCAGGCAGGCGTCTTGGTCAAAGTACATGAACCAACCCCATGGTGTTCGAATGAATTAATAAGAGAGACACCCAAAAAATTCCGCGTATGCATCGATCTAAGCCAGACGGTAAATAAGGCCATCCAACGTCCGAAACATCAAATGCCCACGCTAAATGAACAGCTTCATATGCTTAGTGCAGCCAAGTGCTTCTCTCTAGTGGACGTTAAAGAAGGCTTCCTCCACATTCCCCTAGATGAGGAATCCTCATGGATGACAACCATGCATACCTCATACGGCAAATACAGGTGGCTCCGTCTCCCATTTGGTATTACTAGTGCGCCAGACGAGTTTCAAATGAAGTTGACATCTGCATTGGAAGGCCTGGATGGGATAATATGTATAGCCGATGATATCCTTGTGTATGGGGAGGGCAACACCTTCGAGGAAGCCCAGGCAGACCATGACCGAAGATTCATCGCCTTACTGGAACGTTGTGACCAAAAATCCATCAAGCTCAACGCGGGCAAACTGCGCTTTAAGCTTAAAGAGGTCAAGTTCATGGGCACAATTATCTCGGATAATGGTTTAAAACCTGACCCAGACAAAGAAGCGGCAATAACACAGATGGCCACACCGCAGAACAAACCAGCACTCCTTCGCTTCATAGGCATGGTTAACTATCTTTCGCCCTTCTGCCCCAACCTAAGCTCTGTGATTCAACCCTTACGCATGTTGACCCAGGACGCTGTACCATTTTCATGGTCCATGGCTGAAGAAAAAGCCTTCAACAAGGCCAAACAACTGATTTCGTCCGCCCCAGTCTTAGCCTATTATGATCTTCGGAAACCAGTTGTCCTCTAGACGGACGCTAGTGATAATGCTGTCGGCGGCGCCCTTTTACAGCCCAGTGATGACGGCAAACTACAACCAGTTGCCCTCACCTCGTCAAGCATGAATCCTACAGAAGAGCGCTACTCTCAGATCGAGAAAGAGTGCCTAGCAATCTGCAACTGCTTCGAAAAGTTTGACCAGTGGCTGTATGGCAAGACTGACATTGCAGTCTACACAGATCACCAGCCATTGGAAACCATTATGAAGAAATCACTGAACAAGGCACCAGCCCGCCTACAACGAATGCTTATGAGATTACAGCGTTACCAGTTCACAATAACGTACAAGAGAGGACCGACTCTCTACCTGGCAGACACACTCTCTCGCGCACCCCTCCCCCACCCCATCACAGCCCGAGTACGGGATTTTGATGTTTTCAGAATGGAGATGGAGTCCGATTACAACACACGGAATCCGAGACTAACGGAGATCACTGAAAACCAGCTACGTGAGGAAACTAGCAAGGACACCACACTGAACACCTTATACAACGTCATTGTCAAAGGGTGGCCAGCAGACAGAGCACGCATCCCCGAGTATCTGCGGCCCTACTGGACTTATAGGGACGAACTGTCAGTGAAAAATGGCATCATTTACAAAAGCGCCCAAGTTATGGTACCTCACTCGATGCAAAAGGACATGCTTCGCAAGATCCACGCCAACCACTTTGGTGGGGAATCGAACATACGTATG
>NC_090869.1:58922771-58935271 GCF_036669935.1 Montipora foliosa | reverse complement strand
GTTGGGTCGACCCAAATCAAATTTGTCGAATTTAATTGATTCAAACGTCGAACTTCTCATGTGCCAAATCGAATGATTTGATTCGGCACATGAAAAGTTTGACGTTTGAACCGGGCCTTAGCGATTTATTCCAGCATGGAAAACCAGGAAAAAATGTCATGACTAGTGATGTTGTGAAGAAAAAAATATTAATATTTAATGTGCAAGGCTCGTGTTCTTCACATAATTTTTTTTTCCTTTCACGTCGTTGTCAAGACGAGAACCATTTATAAACGTGCAGGGAATGCAAAGCCGCTTTTTACACATAAAAGCCATTTTATTTTGAGGCGTTTCTGTCGTCGCCTGAAACAGGAACGGTCATTTGCATAGTTGGTCATTCCCTTTTTTCGTCACAGCTTTTGCTTATGCAGCTTAAGCACGTCCCGTAATTTTAAGACCGCGATAGTTTACTCTCCCAATAAGAGTGACATCGATCATTCAAAATTCGGGGAAATGACTTCTAACCACATCGCAAATGTTTGAAGAAGCTGAAATGATGTTGCTAAGGAAGAATAAAACAATTTGTGTATTCGGTTGTGATCATGAGAAGGCACGGAACACTTTCGCAGACTGTGTTTATAAGAACGTAACATATGTAGGTAGCTGGTTTTAGTATCCGACTTGTTCAGTTATGGTAGCCGTAGGCTTGATCGATTCTTCCCTGGGACTCTCATCTGCTATTCAGTTTTTGTAAAGTAATTCTCATGTTTTAGTATTTAATTTAAGGCATATTTTCCATATTGGCCTTCTCGACCAGCATATTTCTTCATAACACCTTCACCATTATTGTTTCATGTCCTTTATAATTTTTCTTAGCTGAAAAATATCTTTCAATAAATTGCAAGCGACATATTTGTTCCCGTGAAAATGATCGCTGGCTGTCTCATTTCTGTGTCGAACACTTGCAACACTTTTTCGAAACTGAATATGAGGACATAATTATTGGTACCGCTATAAGGAAACCCTCACCTTGATTTATGGAAGAACTGGAACTGCGCCGATGTAAACAATTAGTAAAAAGGAAAAGTGCAGGCAGAACGTAAAAGAAATGACTTCAACCAACATGGGACTCATGAGAAATGAATGAAGCACCTGCAGCCGAGAAAGCTGGCTGTGTGCCTGGCCTTTTACATCAAAATTTACGCTGAATTAATCCATTAATATTAGGGAAACCTGTCAATAGCTTACCAATAGAGATTTTAACCTAACCGTTTGACGCGCAATTATCACCGAGGACCATTTATTTGAACACGACTTCTGTTGAAAAAGTACATTATTGTTGGATTGTTCTGTGTAATAGGGACTTACGATGTAAAATTAATGCAATTAACCTAAGGATGAGAAAGTACATTCAAACTTGGTAAAGTCAACCAGCGACATAAAGAAAATCTTGGACTGAGCTTCATTTAGCGACACCTGCAAAAACTGCTGTTACAAAACAATCTTACCCACGTTTCGACAAAAGAGAATTCCTTTTTTGTCCCTTGTGATCTTGCTTTGTTTTTTTTTTTGTTTGTTTGTTTGTTGTTTTGTTTTTTTTTTTCCGACTGATGAAATCCCGGTTGACCAACACAAGCCAAGAGAATAGACGCTTCCAAGGTTTTTGGCGCCATCTTGGTTGGGGGGAAAACACGTCTAAATTTAAAGTAAATGTGTGGGACTATTTGGCCGACTTTGAACTGCTGTAGCGCCGCTAAAAAGAGATGGATTTCCACAGTGATATTGTCTTTTAAAAGATATTTATACCGAAATTTTTTAATGAAATACAAAGAACAGATTCAGGCTACAACGACCATAAACGAGTTTTTCAAGGTTCCATACAAACCCTTCTAAAATCATCACGGCAAATTGCCGCGAAATTAGAAGCGACGTGAGAAGATTTATTGTTCGAATTTACTGACGTCATACCTTCCTTAATGGCCTTATTTTCTGTTGAATAAATGATATCAATAAAACTCTTTAAAATGGTGGCAAAAGTTGGAAATCTGTCTCCTTTTAGCAGCGCTACAGTGGTTCAAAGTCGGTCAAAATCCCATACATATACTGTAAAATTTAGCCGTGTTTGCCCCCTAGCCAAGATGGCGGTCAAAAACCGTGGAAGGGTCTATTCAAATAAATATTTTTTATACATATATATACATATTTATTAACATAAAATACGTGAAAAACGAAATTTAAACCAGGCCAAAACTAATTGCTTTCAATGCTTTCAAGACTATTAATCCCGATTTGTCCATATTGACGTACGTTTCAAGCTTATCACTAGTCGCAGTCAGAGTTTAATTGCTGCTGTTTTGAACATGTCAAGCATGACACTGTAGCTGGAACTGCGATAATGAAACATGTCATCGAGTCATAGAGACGAACAAAGCCCTCTTCCACTGGGTAATATGTCAGTTGACTTTTTTAGCCGCCCCGAAATTGCCCCAATTTGCATTATTTTTACTCAGACCTTCG
The DNA here is from genome assembly GCF_036669935.1 of Montipora foliosa. NCBI lineage: Eukaryota > Metazoa > Cnidaria > Anthozoa > Scleractinia > Acroporidae > Montipora > Montipora foliosa. Next base: position 58,932,775 of record NC_090869.1, on the reverse strand, counting down.
AGTGCGTCCAATGAAGCTTGAGAGTTAGTCAGCTGTTGTGTCAATAGTAAGCCGTTCGGGCAATTTCGGCCATTGAGAAACAATTTCCATTTTTGCAATTGATACAAATCTATCTTATACGTATATATATATTTTTTACTTTGTTTTGTTTTTTTGTTTTTGTTTTTTTAATCAACAAGGCTGAAAATTCAACGATGTCGTCACAAGCTAGTAGGATCCGAAGGATACACAACGCTTTGCTACAAATGTTAAGTGATTTGAATGTAGAAATAGCGACAGCCAACAACTGACTGATCCATTTTGAATGAAAAACATATTAGGCCATTCCCTTTTTTTTTTTCTTTTTTTTTTTTTTGTTTACCGTCGAATGCGTTTCCTGATATCGGATCGGTCGGTCGGATTGAAAAAAAAAAGCCTAAAAAAAATCATAAGCATTCTCGGAATCGCAGCCCTGGTACCCCAGCATAATAGCTGTGGAGCCAGGAAAACAACAACATGTGAACCCAAAATCAATATGGCGGAAACGTTGGTGAAGGTTGTTGCAAAATTAAGACAGCGTGGGGAAAAGGATCAACCACCGAAACTCATTTGCTACATAAAATGGCTTTTCGTTAGCTTTTTTTTTTTTTTTTAATTTGAAAATGCCAAAAATTCGGGTCGATCGGACGACGCGAAACGGAGAAAAAAAGGGGATGGCCTTATGCCGTGAGTGGGAATCGAACTCACCAGTTGCTCTTTGGATTTGGCAGCAAAATTTGACCTTGTTTTGAAAACTTCAGCTATATATCTCTCATGCATAAATCCAACAAATGAATGAAGGTGGTAGTTTCTAAAGAAACTGTGGTGCTGCGTCGGTGGGGAAGAAGTATACAAAAATTTGGTTTTATCATCGTAGTTGATAATGTAAATTGGCCACCGTACAGAGATTCTAAAAGCCGACGTTTCGAGCGTTAGCCCTTCGTCAGAGAGAATCGAGGAATTGTGACCAATTGTGGGTTACGTGTAGTTTTAATAGTAGAGTAGGAGCTACCCTATTCGTGGTTAACATGACAACGTGAAAAATACTACTTGTTTTAACAATGGAAATCTTTAACTTTTTTCCCCACCCGATAGCTCAACATTTACTTCCCTAAGCCTCCCATAGAGAGGTCTAGTGAATTGTTTGGATTTTGGATTTGGCAGCAAAGTTTGACCTTGTTTTCAAACCAAAACAAAACACGACCTTGTTTTCAAAACTCCAGCTATATATATATAAATGTGTGAACGCTGTTGGATGGCCAACGATGATGCCACTTGGGAAAAGGATACAGCCGGTAACTTGCATGATCAGAAGATGGAGCGAACTTTTCTCGTGTAACTCATTGCGCTCATTCTGGTTGTCTTCAATACTTTTGTTTGTTTTACTAAACCATGCAACTTCCCGCCAAAACACGCTGGTTCCAGCAGTGCGACATTTTACGCATTGACTTACATGAACAGTTTAACGTACAGTTGGATGGTCGGACGACTTGTCGGGTGGGGGGTGGGACTTGTCGCACCAATGGGTTACCATATTTTCTTAACCATGGTGCCCCGCGCACGACCTCGGCTCCTCTGTTAATATCATTTTCCAGGCTCTCAGATGGTTGGCCTGAATTGATGAAAGAGCGAGCGCGAACAAAAAAAAAAACCGACAGAAGACGTAGGGAGTACTCTTTCTCGCTTTGCCTTTTTCCGCTTCAACTTCAATTGTACTCTGTATACCGACCACATAAAAAATGAAGGATTTTCATAATCGATAGGATTTTTTGTAAGACATTATACCTTTTGAATTAAGGGACAGATTACTCAAGATCTTGGCCCTGCTAAACGCAATTTTCTGTTGTTTCTGCAGTTAGAGAGCTCAAGGTCCGTATCCGGAAGAACTCAATTGGTAATTGTTGAGAAACTTCATCTTAAAAGTAAACATTTTCGTGAGGCAGGGAGGTGCCAGGCCGTTAAAAATTTTGAACGGAACATATCATCATGGGGGCTTTGTGAGGATTTCTTATACTACTTATCTTTATCTGTGTCCAGTCTAACGCCCTAAGAATTTCAACGGAGAGGTTAGGAAATGAACGAAATGATACATGAAATGAATCATATATTTAACTGCGGATATGAAATCAAGTGAAGCTATGATCCTCGCAATTATGAACCCAATTTTAGCAATTGTATAGAGAAGCCTGGAGGGCTTTGAACTCGTAACCACTCGATGTCGGTGCGACGCTCTAACCAACTAAGCTATGAAGCCACTGATGTTCCATGTAAAACAAAACGCGAAATTAAAAGTCTGAAAGCCCAAAACTCCTAATAGGCCATTTTCGAACAATCAATATTCAGCTTAAGAGTGAGGCAGCGAGGACAAACACACCGCTAAAAGTGATGACGTCACAAGATGGAACCGCGGATAAAGCTGGACGTATTTTGCCAGATAGTAATCAAAGGGTTTGACAAAAAAAAAAAAAATTGCAGAAACTCTGTTTGTGGTCTTCCCTGCTACTTTCGATCCAAAGAGGGAGAGATTAATCGGTCCCTGAGCCATACGTGATTAACCCCTTGACTACGGTAGCTCCTCCATTCGTAAAATAAAAACTAAAGATAGTCTATAGTTCTGAATTTTTTTCCTTGTTCTTGTTCATGTGGTAAGCAGAGTTAGTACAGAACGCATGCGCATTCGTAAAGTACCTATTAACCTTTGGCTACTAGAGATTTGGCCGAAAAAAACGTTTTGAAGCTAATTGAGGGGTTTTTTGGTCACTGTCGTACTGTTTAAGAGCTAAAACTCCCTACAAACCCGTTTCCAGGTTGTACACTCCGCGGCCTTTTCAGCCAGGTGGCAAAATTAGCGCCTGCAAAGTTCGGCATACGCGGAAAGCAAAATTTCGACATAGTTTTTGGGTTTAAAAGTAGCACAACATTTTCGACTTTCACTTTTCGCTTTCTCTCCTTCCTTCTCTTTTCGCTTTCCTTGTCTCTTTTTTTTTTTTTTTTTTTCAACTTGCTGGGCATTTGGTAGGTTTTATTTTGGTAGGAAGAGTTTCTGAGAAACCTTTCATCGTCTTAGAATTAGGTGCTCAGAAAGGTAGGTGGGTAATGGAGCAAGCTTTTCATGGAGATTTCAGGTCAGTGTTACATGGTTTTTTTTGGCCGTTTCTCCAGTTTCCTTGACTGAATTGTGCTCATTCTGGTATAGTTTGAGCGATCTCTTCTCCCTGCACAAGTTAGTGGACAAAGCTGTTCCTGACCGTTAAAAGTGATGACGTCACAAGATGGGACCGTGGATAAGGCTGGACGTATTTTGCCAGATAGTAATCAAAGGGTTTGAGAAAAAAAAAATTGCAAAAACTCTGTTTGGGGTCCCCCGTGCTACTTTCGATCTAAAGAGGGAGAGATTAATCGGTCCCTGAGCCATACGTGATTAACCCCTTGACTACGGTAGCTCCTCCATTCGTATAATAAAAACTAAGTATAGTCTATAGAAGCAAAGGTAAATACATGTTTAATATTTAACTTCTGCTTAAGTAAAAATTTGGTTAGGTGCAATTTAAGCCACGATTTTGCAAGCTCGTTCTCAGGGTCTCTCTCGTTTTATGAGCATTAAGAGAAAAGATCAACTGCCGGGCGGTATTTATAAACATGAGCCTTCTCGATGCTTAAGTTCCCTATTGAGTAAATATGATCGGCGATTGAACGGTTTTTTAGTGCAGAAACGATAGAGAGTATTAAGCAGATAAGACACCGAGTAGGACCTGAACAAGAATGTCACTTAACAACAGGTTTGATCAGGAACAACGTTAACAAACGCTCTGTACATGCGAAATATGCATAGCATTTATGTACATTTCTATATCGTACTCTGCTCGACAGCGACAATATATAACCGAATCTAAATTAGTACCATGCATGCTACAAGCTTTAAGATCGTTTTCTAACGTTAATTGTTAATGAGCAGGAACCTTTCAATTTTTTGTTCATGCAATACTATGAAATACACAAGAGTAGTCTTTAAAAACGAGGGTGACACGTTAACCTTAACTAAACAGTTTTAACATGTGGCCCTCAAATTAAATCTTGCTGTGGAGCACAGCACCGCAGCTAGATGTAGTTTACCGTCGTCAACTTTTGATGAGGAAGGAAAACCAGAGTACGGAGAAAAACCCTCGGAGTCAGGTCGAATAAAACTAACCCACATACAATCGCAGATGTAAAGGGAAGTAATGTTTACTTTTCCTTCCCTCTATTTACTGTCTCTGTTGCCTTATTAACGGTTAACTCAAAAGTAGGAGTTAAAGGTCGGTTGTTGTTCTTCTTAAAAAAAAAAACTTGCAGACCTAAAGGACAAGACTACTATGTATTCAGTGAAACTTCCTTTCCAAGGCCAACCTTCAAAGCTTTCTGCTTATGCGTACTACGTCATGGGTGACTTTTTGAGAAGTGATCACGTATCATTTTGGGAAAGCATCCCATCCTTGAGCGCTATTTTCCTCAGTGACACCGCCGACCTCAGGGGCCACATGACTTCCTGTTACCACGAGGATTGCGACAGGCTTTCCAGAGTAACTCCTCGAATGCTGCAATTTTTGCAGAAGACTATTGACGTCATCTTAGCCGTGACCAATGACGTCACCAAGATGTCATGTCCACAGCGGATTCTAAAATTCACCAACTCCGCTGATGTTTCAGGTAGGAGATTACCGGAGCCCGATAGATTTGCAACCCAGTCTCTACTTGTGAAATAACAATTATCGTTAATTCCTAATTTGCTCTGAATTTACTATAGATGGTTTCAATCACGTGATAAGGCAGCCATGTTGGTGCACAAAACAATAGCAATTTTCATTATAATAGTCAAATTCCAAAAAGACCTTTTTTTTCTATTGTTCTGTGAACCTACATTGCCTGCTGTGACGTCAGATGAAAACAATCTTTTAAGGAGCCCGATAAATTTGTTGACTCATCGCTCCCTCGTTCCCAGGACTTTTCCCTTCACTTTAGGGTGGAAAGAGAAAAGCAAAGGAAAAGGTCCTGGGAACGAAGTTGTTACCCTTAATTGTTACTGAATGATTTGGGTGACTCAACAAGAAATTATAAATTGCCCATATGATTATAAAGCATTCGGGTTAGCTATGAGACTTTGTTATACAAGCAGGAAACAAAAAAAGTAGTTTTTTTTTTTAAATATGATTGTTTGCATTCTGACAGAAAGTTAATAGCTCTTTTCACGCGCCATGATTGGTTAAATAGGAGGTGTTCAGTTATGTTCAGCAACTATTCATATCCCAGCAGCCGAAGCAGCATAATGCGCCTCTCGTCTGTCTTTATACATGGCAAAAAAAAATGAGTAACTAAATGACGCTGTAAAATAATAAAATTGCCCAAAGTCGTCCAGACGCATTTTGCGTCTCAAGCAGAAAAACGGTCAAACATGACAAAACATATGGAAAATGAATAACGTATTGTAACTCGTTTAGCTTTTCTGTGATTATTATAGTCAATCCGGATTTAAGCCTCCTACATCCTTCTTAAACCCATCCAAAACCCCTTTCAATGTTGCGTGAGTACAGGCCTCATATGTGGTAAGAAAGTCTAATTGATGAACTGACATTTTTGATTCGTCACCTTTTCGTAGAGGATGGTATGGCGGCATGGGGCGTGGCGTTGCTTGCGATTGGCATGATTTTTATTGGTGTACCGATAGGCGTAGTAGCAGCGGTGTTCTATCAACGCTGGAAGAAACAGCATGGCCCACTGGTAACAACACACGACCTGCCCATGCAGTCAAACATCAACCCAGCCATATAACTAAACCTATTTAATCATTTTTGCCAGAAGCTCATAACCAGAAGTGTCGACCTCTCCCATTTGGCCTTAGCCAATCCGTGTACTGTATCTTAATTTAGAATACGGTTCCCACCAAATTATGGCCAATCACGTTGGGTCTCGTGACCACAACGCCTCTGATTGGCCTAGAACCAAGTAACCGCACGAGAGATTGGATTGATTGTGCTTGATGCAAAATAGTGGATCGCGGATTTTTCGTGCTTTAGGCAAAATCGTGGATCGTGCAAACAACACAATACCGCCACGGTGTTTTTGAATACAAAATACCGAAAACTGATCAGCCGCATTCCATTGCGGATCGAGATTTCTGAGCAATGGACTCCTGTTTTCATTGAAGTCTTTTTTACCAAATAAACGATCTTTTTTAGGTCTTTTCTATCGGCAGTTTTGTGTTCGCAGCTAATCTATTCGAATGATTTCTATAAAAATAACATTTTGTGTAACATGCAGATACTATTGTTAAGACACAATTAGGCAATCACAACATATTACTGTAGATATAGAAAAAATATTGATTAAAGCTGGGGTATGTTTAGCCTCAAAGTTCCTATTGAAAACGTGAGGCCAAGAGGCCAAGTAAAATTGTTATGTGTATATAGAGTTCGTTTTGATTTTCTTTGAACGCATCGAACAATCAGGAAAGAGCTGTTTCGACCACCTTGAACTAAATCACGATTAGCACGCCTGCCAAAAATTATTTCGATCTTTAACTTGGTTCGGATCCAGTACTAAATCAGCTTTTGCTCTTTTTGTTCTACTGTATTGCTCTTTACCGCCTTCGCGTCAAAACAACCGGGCAGAGGAATGGAGAGATTTTGTATCACTTTAAGTGAAACGGACAACGGCATGCTGCCTGCTTGCTTTGCTTTTCAATTAACACAGTTTGTATTAAGGACGTTCGCGCCCATTGCTACTGCGCATCTTTTCGCACATGTCACGCACACGTCATTCATCGTAAACCACGCAGGTAAACACGATGCTAAAGGAGCAAAAATTTGCCACAAGAATGGAACATGAAAGTATGTGGCATCATGGGATAGCTGTGGACCCAGGTCTTCTCGGAAATGTCACGCAATGGCGTGACAGTGCGAATAGACAATCGCTTTGAGAACTTCGCAGCGATTTTACTCTCTTGAATGCTCGGTGACCCCCATTTTTCTTTCCGTAGATCACTTCCTTTCTTGATTTTGTCCATTTTAACAAAAAACAAAAAAAATCTGTACGTGAGAAGTTACAAATATTTGACCTTTTATGCTCTCGTGCGACCGAAGTTTTCTTTCTTAGACTAATATGTATCGTTTTTCAAGGTCTATTTCACATCAGAAAAAGACATCAACTGCAAAGGTTAATTTAGTTATATTAGTTATGTTGAACTGAGTACGTTTACCTGATCTAAATTTCACTCATGTAGCTTTTTTATTGCTGACAGTTGTAAGCTAAGATCGTCTTAAAGTAACGCAATCTTCTAAAAATGCACCTCATGATCTCGAAAACGAGCTCGGTGACCCCCCATTTTTTTTTGCCTTTTTGGCAAAAGTAGATCATTACCTTTCTGCGTGGCAAGTTTTAAAAAAATCTGTACGTGGGAACGTTTTGGGCGCGAACGTCCTTAAGTTGATCGATATCTGTAGCTAAAAGGCACGGACTAGGTTAAATTCAATCAATTTTCTTTGATTTGGGAAAATGCAAATTTCAGCCTTACCGTTTGCCCTTTACCGCGAACGCGATGCAGCACCACTTTTACGTGAAACGGCAAACGTCGGCTTGTCGTTTTACGTTTCACGTAAAATGAGTGAAGCTTGTGACTTTAGCTTCGTGTGATCATCGGCAACTCGGAATGGACTTTGTTCATTTAGATTTTTTGCTGGAGTTAACAAAAAAACAAAAACAAAAACTCAGAGTTTTTTTAAACGTTATTTGTGGAAAAAGACACTAGATAAAAAAAAATCCTAACTGTCAAATGTTGCGAGTTTCGATGGAGTTGCTTTTTGGGTCAACAGGGAGTCAACGTGAGTTATGAAAAAAATTGCGGCAAGGAGTCAGTTATAAACGATCTATAACCATGAAACCTTATTTTTCCTTGTTTGACTTACCGGCAAATGGATTTGTGGTTCTCTTTTTTCCGCAAACAACTTGTTATGCATGTAGAAAAAAGCGAGAAGAAAATTCCACGTATACGGCATACGCAAAAATGCTTACTTTCACGTAGAAACGGCAATCGGCAAACGTGAAATAAAGCAGGAAAAGCATGGCTACGTGGTCACTTTTTCCAACTTTCGCATTTTACATAAACGTGATGCTAATGCTCTCTAAAGCCTCATTTAAGCCGCGGCTACACGAGCGATTTTTGTCTCCCGCCGGTGATGCGATTTTTTTCAGATTTTGTCGCGTCGCCTGCGCGCCAGGGTGGCTACACTTGTGACAAATTATCGCGACGAATTGAAGGCCGCGCGAATCGCAGACTTCAAGAGACCTGGGCACTAAAAATAGACATTCCTACTTTAATTTCATTGGCTAAATAGTCTTGAGTCGCGTCGCAAGCGCGGGCAAAAAGTCGCAGGTTTGCTACACGGGCAACTATCTCTGCGATTTTGTCGCGAAAGTCTCAACTCTGGCGACATTTTTTTTGCGATGTTTTCAACTGTCGCGTCGCCAGTTTCTGAGGGTGGCTACACGTGCTATTTTCATCTCGCGCTGGCGACGCGGCAAAGTTGGAAAAAATCACATCACCAGCGCGAGAAAAAAGTCGCTCGTGTAGCCGCGGCTTTACACTGGCAAGTTTTCCGTGACAAGTCCACTTGTCAAGGAAAACGTGCCAACTGTACACACTAGCAAGTTTTCCTTGACAAGTCTTTCCTTGACAAGTTTTCCTTGGTAGTGTAAATGAAAAATATGACAAGTTTTCCTTGACAAGTGCACTTGACAAGTAATTTACACTAGCAAATTAAATATCGTCCTTGACAGTCAAGTTTTTCCTTGACAAGTGTCCTTGTTCAAAACTAGCATGCTTGAACAAGGACACTTGACAAGGAAAAACTTGTCATATTTTTCCATTTACACTGCCAAGGAAAATTTGTCAAGGAAAACGTGTCAAGGAAACCTTGCTAGTGTAAATGAGGCTTAATGTGTCGTTGCAAGAAATTGTAAAAATATTTGAAATATTAACAAGAATTCGTCTTTTGGTTTAATAGGCTTTTAACCACACAGAGAGAGACGAGAGACTACTTTGTTCAAAACAACCCTAGGCTTCTAGAACACAAAATTTCTGTTGTTTTTCTTGTTATTGTTTACATTGACGTGCAGGTCATTTCAGATGAATCACTGTGTTTTCCTTAGGGTGGAAAACAGACTTAAAAACGAAAACCCTGTGATGACTCGCCAATAAAACAACAACAGAAACTATGTGCTTTGGCATGTGGAGTTTGATATGTTATTTTCCCTGGGGGAGAGAGGAGGTAGTGTGTTGCAGTGATTAGGGAGCTTGACTTTGGACCCGAACATCCCGGGTTCACGACCTGTCCTGGGGCCCGTTTCTCGAAAGTCCCGAAAACTTTTCGGACCCGAAAAGCCATTTGTGAAGCTGCCAACCACTTGTTTTGGAAAGTTGATATTTTGATACGTGTTCAAGGTAACAAAAGACAAAATGACTGTGAATCTTTGCAACTTAAATCCTCTCCGTTCTTCAATACTAAGTAAATTGTTACACCCGAAAATTGCCCGTAAAGTTTCGGGACTTTCGAGAAACGGGCCCCTGCCCACTTGTTGGTTTGACTCTTGAAGTCCTTGATTCAACTTCTCGGCTGCACTTGTAAATAGCAAGATGATATTCCTCTGGTGCGTTTCTTTTAAAAGATCTTACTCTTGTCGGGTTGTTTCGTTTATTGCGTTTCATTGCCCCTCCCGTATGGCGAGGGGTCGTTTATATATATATACGGGTCTTTGTGTTTCCGGGTCGGCGATCGTCGTTTTCCAAATCTTCGTCAATTTCGATATTACACCCATGTCACCACAAAGGTGTTGCATGCAATTCAAATTTCCCCATTTCCTCAGCAAAAGACATGTGAAATTAGCAAAATTCAATGTGAGTACACAAGGAGCTTTTTTCAGGGTCTGCTGAAACAAGGCGAAGAAGTAAGTTCGGC
>NC_090869.1:58887771-58892771 GCF_036669935.1 Montipora foliosa | reverse complement strand
TAACTGTTATTCGTGTTTCAATTTGCGAGTCAATATTTAAGCTATAGCCGGGTAAGGTTGCAGCTAATGATAACATTGCACAAAACTTAATTACATGTCCAACAAGTTAAAAATATCCTTCTTTATATACCGTAAAGTTCCGATAGTAACGACCCCCCGAAAGTAGCAACCCCCCGAAATGAACGTCAATTTTTTGTGGCTGCTAGTAAATCCCGAAAGTAGCGAACCCCCCAACGTAGCCACCCCCCCGAACGTAGCGACCCCCCCCGAAAGTAGTGAACACCGCCCCCCCCCCCCCCCCAACAGGAACAGGAGCGTTTCTTCAAATTTATATTAAAAATTCTGTGTAGTTTTCGTCGATTATCATTAACATGAACGTCTTTGTTCCAATTAAATGACACTGAGATACAAAATTAAACGTAGCGGTGCATCATGCTATACAATCGAAGCAGTTTAGCTTTCCTCATCTGAGTCACTGAAGAACTCGATCTCCTCTATATCAGCTGATTCACCCATGCGGTCGTCCGGTAAACCATCGATATTTATTTCACTGTCCCTGCTACCGGAAATGGGAAGTGAAATTCCACAATTCACAAATGAGCGAATAACCGTGTCTTTCAGCCGGCGCAAGGACTCTTGCCATGCCGTACCCACCCATTTCGTGAAAAGCACACGCCGATCACCAGCAGTCACTTTTCCCGTCATAAATTGCTCTGGATTTGTGGACAAGTGTTCCGTGGCTAGTCTGTCGACACTTTTCTTAAATTCCGCATTAAATGTAACATCGAGTGGTTGAACCTTGCTCGTTGCGCCCGGAGGTACAAGCCCCAGTGTCGTCTTGCACTCTTGCGTCAGAATGGTCTTTACCCTCTCTGTTGTTTGATCTCTATGCGCATCATAGATAAGAAGTCTATCGCGTGGTTGACCAAACATGTCTGGCTTCTTCCACATATTTCTGAGCCAAAAGACCATCATTTCTTCGTTGCACCACGCGTTCTCTTGGAACTTGACCACGACTCTCGGATCATACTGCCTCTTTTCTCTGTCTGGAATTCGTTGTCCTGTGCCCTTAAAGATCAGCAAGGGTTTGATGCGAGGCTCGCCATCGGCAAATATGGTCAATTGCACGGTACACTGTCTCTTATCATGGCCTTCACCTGTCGTCCGGGTCCATACTGACTTTTCTCCTCTTTCTGCATAAGTAGCTCCCTTGGTGTTAAAGCAGAATTGCAGAGGTGTTTGATCCATATTAGCTATATCGCGTAATTCCCAGGGACCTAAAATGCCCTCTTGGACACCCTCCAGCTCAGTTGCTTTAACTGTTGCCGTTCTTCTGAGATCTCTGTGAAATTGTTGAATAGATGTACGTAGTGTTTCAGACTGTTTCTGTGCAGCATTTGTTGGGCGCCACAAGCTGATATCATAGCGTGATTTAAAGCGATCAAACCAGTGGTTTGACATTTTGAATTCCACTCCTGGACGCAGCTCTGCCATTAACTGTTTGCATCGACTTCGGAACCACCATTCCTTAACCTTGACACCCTTCCCACGAAGTTCCTGGAATTCCCCAAATAATTTCTTCTCCATGTCGGGAAAAGCTGGATGCCGACCAGCTCCTGCCTTTTTCGATTTGTACTTTGAGATTTCTAAGTTTATGTTCTTGGTTGATCCATGGATTATACGTGCTAGCTTTCACTTCGAACTTATAGCGAGCTTTGAACTCTCTAGCGGCCTTTGCCTTGTTCTTGTATTTCTTGTAGAGATCTATGAACTCTAGCTTTTGTTCCCTTGTCCATTGCTTTCTCTTGTCGGGGACTTGGATATCAGTACCTTTGCTGCTACTGTTCGTCGTTGTCTCAAGGGCCCTGAAGACTGCGCTAGTTGAACTTTGCTCATTTTCTGTGTCAAACTGAACTGGCCCGGTATCGTTGGAAGCCTCCATATCCTCCAACACTACTGATTCATCGTCGGTCTCAACACGACAGCCGGCAATGGTGGTATTGTTGCATTGGTTACAAATTCCATCCTTACTCATGGGCTTATATTCTGGCTCATCTTCAGGATTCTGAATTTCGAGATCACCCAAGACACAAACGGTTGTCTCGCATCGTATGCATTGATATTTTGTTGCCCTTCCACATAGGCAAACGTTCTCCATATTTTCACCTTGGAAAGACGAGAACTCAATGCCACGTAATATCTGTCATTTTAGCGGACGTCTCGGGAAAACTTTCTTAGGTTGAAAAGGTCACTTCTGTAGGTTGTGATTGGTAGATTTCGATCCGTTCATTTGTCAACACAATTTTAGCGGAAGTTTCGGGAAGTAGATATAACCAACAGAAGATAACTTTCATGGGTTCAAAAGGTCACGTCCAGAGGTTGTGATTTGTCGATTTCGATCCAGTCATACCGTACTCAACAATATACATACACAAGACCCTCGCATCAGCATTAGGAAAGTACACTGTTCAAGTGAAAATTGATTACCAATGGCTGCTATTTACCGCCGATTATGCACAATTACTTCACGTATCAAGGGAGATCATTGCTATCGGTCTAATCCGCGAATTAATGAAGTGTGCAACTGCATTCCCGAGCCTTCTAACGCATATTCACAAAACGCCATAGTGGTGAAGATGAAAAACACTAACGGCGGCGAACAAGATGCCACTACAGTTGGACACGTGCCTGATAGTCTAGCGGAGGTCCTGTACAAGCCATTGCTGGAAAAGGAAATCAAGATGACTTGCCGTGTATCTGGCCAAAGCAGGAGTGCGCCAGAAGGTGTATGGGTTCAAGGAGGAGGCATTGAGATTCCCTGCGTTTATGAAATTGGCGTCAAGAAAGGATTTAGAAGTCTAAGAAAAGAACTGAGAGACAAGCTAATACAACTCGTCCCGACCACTGACAATACAATCTAGGAAGATATCCCGAACCCACCCATGTCGCAGTTAAAACATGAAACTGGATAGACGAATTTTGTCTCCTTTGTTTATTGGTGTTAATAGCGGAGCTCCGCGCGCGCCGAAGGCGCGCGCGCGCGGAGCACCATAGTTAAAAAAATATGGTAACCCATCGATGTGAGAAAATTTGGTTTCATAGGCATGACGTCATAAACGTCCGTACGTACAACGTACGTCCAGGGCTCTTATACATAGGGCGGTGAAACGGGCAGTCCGCTCTTGGTCCAATGTGTGATGCGGAGAAGGACTGGCACGAGCGCTCCTTCCGCGCTTCCGGTGCAATTAATGGCTGCCAAAAATATCCTCTCGACGAACCGGAAATCAAGTTTTCTTTCTTTATTTTTGGGCCACCAGTTGTGTATTATTTGAAGGCCTTTTTGATATTTTTGACCCAAAACTCAATACTATTTTGTCTGTTGGAATATAACTCGAGTATTTTCGCTGGAAGCTGCTTAAATTTGAGTAAAGTAAGACTGTGTCAGATGCAGGTATGTCCCGCTTATCGTGACCAAGCCGTGTTCCGTTGCTTCTTTTAGGAGTACTCCACATTACTCCACTCTAAATTTTACATATGTTTAAGATCGATAGCTTTTACAAAACATAGTAAAAAACCAACTGGATATATTTGGATATAGCAGCGTTTGAGAACTTCAAACTTGCTCACTTAAAATCGCTCGTGACGAATCGTTCGCCGCAGTCAATTTTACCGAAAATAAAAAACTGTTTTCAAGATTTCGCCCCGCTTGGGAAAATCACCAAACAACAAATACGGTTTAATCAAGGAGCTTGTAAGTTCATCTTGATAATTAAATAAAATACGAGTAAAGCTTGCTGTCAATACTCTGTCAGAAAAAGTTTGCAAATACATGGCTTTGCATGAAAACAACACCACAGAAAAGACACAAGAATTTATGAAAATGTAAAATGCTTTGGAATGTCTTCAAAGATAACAGTCCACTGCAGTCAATAACATATCAACGTGTTACCAACTTAAACCAAGTTCACAATTACTTCAAAGTCTGGAAACACGAGCTTCAACAAACATTCCACAGAAGGACAGATGGCAAACAATGTTTGATCTCGAGGTAACATATAGACCAGACTTAAAATGGATCACAGCAAAACAATCCAAAACTGATAAGTTATTGTAAATACCATGTCATTGCCCCCTTAGGTATGACTATGCAAAAAAGCCATACTATTCCATGACAACTCCTTCATATTTTGTACCAACTGAGGACAAAGCAATGATTCCAGTTCCTTGTAGAATATCCTCCCCTGAGGAAAAGCAATTTGTAGACTCCCCATCCTCTCCCAAACCCCACATTGTTTTCTTTGCCTTTGTGCAGTTTGGACAGAAACAAATAAGCTAACCTGTGGCTGATCAATATGATACCTTACAAAATAATAATGACTGTATAATTTTGTTAGGCTTGACTAGCAACACCGCACAGAGAACTTAAAAAATATAGCATAACTATTTCACACTCGAGGATCACAGACATCTATTTTTGGGGGTCTGAGGGCTTATTTAAAGAAAAGAAAAAAAGATGTGTGGCTGATCTAGCCCTTTTACTCAATCAATTAGTACATATCAATACAGTAACTCTCTGTTTCATATTGTTTTCAAGGTGTCAGTAAAAGGCTTTAAAGGACTTCTACATCTACATCTAATGAGTACATATTCCAGTACTCGGCAAGGTCCCTTTTTGACTTGTGGCTGTTTCTGCTTAGGTGGCCTCATACACCACAAGCCTTTTTGGAGACATCACCGCCAAGCCGGCCACTTCTGCTGAATAATTGTTATGGTCAAATATTTGTTAATCCCTCCTACGTGATAATTTCAGTTTTTCATACATGTACTATCTGGCTGTTTCTGTGATTAAAGTTTTTAATTTCACACAGAGTTTGTTTCATTTGTTAACCTTATTTTGGGGTTGAGAGTTTCCTTTGTAAATTTCTCCCCCTCATTCTACAGACTAACCCTAACTTTTGTCTATGATTTTTCCTCAACTCACTATTCACACACACAATATT
>NC_090869.1:58877771-58880271 GCF_036669935.1 Montipora foliosa | reverse complement strand
GGCATTCATCCAAACCCCGGCCCAGAAACTGGAGCTGATATACTTTGTCTGGCGATCTTCGATCTGCTAAATCATAAGGTACAGTATGGTGTCCTTGGTCCGCGGCCGAGATCCTTGGTCCGTAATCTTTCCGAACATGATGTTATATTTCCTCGTTATAACTAAAATACCGCCGTGTCCTGACAACAAGCTCTACTCCTCCCGTTGCCAAAATCCGCTTCAGAGTCCAGCATGTGACATCCAAGGAGTTAACTGAACCAGCTGTAAATCAGTACAGTCAGAAAAGGTTCCAAATTCCTGAAATACCTATAAGCTGCAACAGTTGACCCCTCTCGCTGTGTCAACCACAACCTTCGATCCAGTACCCCAGCCAGCCACTTACACTCGCCCATCCCCTACAAGTGTCATGGGTTCTGTGAGCAATGAAAGCCTTGTTGCTATTATGTCCTCAATGGAGAGGATGAGTGTATCACATGTATAACCTCCCACCTCCAGTATCCAGCCTTTCGACCAAGATTCAAACAACTGGTGGAAACAAGACCACTTGATAATTCAGTTAAAATGACTCGGGACCAGCCCTCCTTGCAGTGCAAAGATATGAGCCAATGCCAGGTGGTCTGTCGAAGGCTCTTAAAACGTTAGACGATCGATTTGCGCAGCCATTCCAAGTAGTGAGGGCATGTATTGAATCGCTTAACAAGGGGCCTGCTATACAAGCCAGTGGCAAGGACAGTTTACAACGCTATGCTGATGCAGCCCAAGTTACCTACGATACCCTAGAGTCCATGGGATACGTTAGTGAAATGAACGCAGATAATCTTGAGAAAGTCATTACACGGTTACCCAGGTGGGTGCAGGCCAAATTTGCTGAGCATCTGAAGAGTCTTGAGCGTAAAGGACAACTGATGCCAAGTTTCAGGGAAGTTGTGGATTTCCTCAAAGAAAGAGCTTATGTCTTGAACCATTTCTTCTTTAGTGTTGAATTGAACGAAGCTGCGCCTACCAGATTCAAACCTACGAAGAGTAAGTCAGTGACCACAAAGGCATCCGCTTATGTGACCATGTCAGCAAAGCAGGAATCTTGCATAATGTGCCGTGAGCCCCATCGGTTGTACCGCTGTGAGGCGTTTAGAGCCAAGTCCCCTCGAGAGAGAGCTGAGTTTGTGAAGAAAGGAAAGATTTGCTTTAACTGTATTCATTCGACAGAATATGCATCTAGGAATTGCGGATCTCGTAATCGATGCCGGGTGCAGGGCTGCGGCAAGACCCATCACACGTTACTTCACTTCACTGACACTCGCGGAAGTGCAAATCAAGGAGCCCTCTCTCAGCATCACGAGGCTGTCGACCAGAACTTGGTGCCAGACCAAGGCACTACGTCAACTTGCTCCACGTTAGCGTCAGTTGGCCCCTGTGAGGTGCTGCTGCAAGTCATTCCAGTTAAGGTGATGAGCAGTGCTTGTTGTCAAATTACAACTTATGGTCTAATAGACTCGGGCTCTGACATCACGATAATTGACCCATCCCTTGTGGAGTTATTAAACATAAAGGGATCGCCCAGCAAACGTTCACTGACGACAGTGCACAGTGTTGATGCTGAAGAAGTAGGAATGAAAGTAGATTTCCAGATTGGTTCGGTTGATAGCCAGAATGAAAACGTGATTAACGTGAAATCAGCTTCCGATCGGCGGTCATGCAAGGACTTAACAATTCCTCTAAAGCATACCAGAGTCATAAGGTCAGTGGCGCAATGGCCACATTTACACCATGTGTGTTTTCCGAATGTGGAGAGAAAGAAGATTTCTGTGTTGATTGGCACCAACCTCCAAGAAGTTTTCATACCACTTGAGGTTCGAAGAGGCAAACGTAATGAGCCAGCTGTTGCTGTTAAGTCGTGTATTGGATGGAGCATTCTTGGTGGTTGGCCAATTGTGCAAGCCTCTGGTTGTGTTCAATTTAATCTTATCAGTGGACAAGATGTTTACCTAAAGGACAAGTTGGAAGAGTTTTGGAAGGTTGAGTCGTATGGCACTGCCAAAAATGTAACTAAGCCCACGTCGGTAGAACATCAACGAACACTAAAGCGGATCATGCAATGACTCAGTCTGCAAACGAGACGGCCATTACCAGATGGATCTCTTGATCCTAATGCCTCTCTATAGTTTGATGCAACTCCTTATAGAAAAACATTACCAAACTGATTGTTTAAAATATAACTGTGACATGGAAAACTCAAGCCAACTATAAGATTTGGTTACTAATAGAACCCATGGTCATTCTCAATAACAGAACTCTCCATGCGAGAATACACAAGAAGTTTCAACAATTATTTGGAGCGAGTCTTTATAGCAACGCTGAACTTATTCATGTTATTAATGCTGTATGACATTTGTTTCCATTTGACATGTTTGTGGTTAATACTATGGATAGTTTTGTGTTTTATATGTGTGAAAATTAAAGTTTTCGAGTGAGAGGCTTGCGTAAAAAGTACAAAAAGATA
>NC_090869.1:58857771-58872771 GCF_036669935.1 Montipora foliosa | reverse complement strand
TAAAGATCGCCAGCAATCACTTTATTCTAAATCTCGCCTTGGCGGACTTAGGGATTCTTGTCATTTATTATCCTCTTCATGTTGTCAGCATAGAGCTCTCTTTCTCGTGGCCGTTTGGTAGGTTCACCTGTCAAATAATTCGACCATTCTTTGACATTTTCTTCGGGGCTGGTATTTGCTGCATCACCGCCATTGGCTTTCACCGCTACAGAATTCTCTTTTATTGCATGAAACCGCAGATGAACGTGCAAGCAGCAAAGCGCATTCTGTTTGTTATATGGCTTCTGCCGTTCATAATCGTTGTGATGCCACTGTTTTTCGTCATGGAACTGAAACCCATTCCGAAGGTGGGACTCTGGATTTGCGAAGCCACCTGGCCCAACTGCATCTCCTTTAGGTTGTACAAGGCTGCTAACATACTGACGTTTTATTTCTTTCCCCTCGCCATTATAACTTCTACTTATGTTCGCATACGAAACAAACTGCGAGATAATATTCGTAGTAACGATAGTTACAGACTAGCAAACTTAAGGTCAAGAGACACTGCCCGAAAAGACGTCGACTACAGAACTAGGCAAAATCGTCGGGCTCTAAGATTGCTTACCCCTGTGGTCGTAATTTTTGCGATTTGCATGGCTCCTAGCGTCATTATGACGTTGTTGGAAATCTTCTCAAAAGACCCAAGTAAGACCTTCACGGGCCTCAAGTACGTGGTAGAGCTTCGGCGACTTTCCCAACTCTTAATGCTCGTGAACTCGTCTGCAAATCCAATGATCTATTCGGTGGTTAACACGGAGTTTCGTCGAGACCTTGCACGTCTAATACGATGTGACTAAGTTTGAGCACATTTCGTAAGAGCTCTTCTATCGGCAAAAAGAGCTCTATTTCCTTTAGCTCCTTCAAAAGGAGATCGACTTCGTCTAAAAGAGGCTCAAAGTTATGGTCAAGCCGTAATTCTGCGGATAAGTTACCAGCAAAAGTAGATCAGGAAGAAAGTTTCGCGGTGTCCAAAGAGAAAGAAAGAAAAGGCAACGAAGAAGATTAGTATTTTGACCAGTAAACAGTAAGAGGACAAAGCAGATGGCAGCTAGCCGACTTAAAACTAATAGAAGTTTGTCAAATAAAAATGCAGCACGCCAGATGCTCTTCTAGTTGATAACCGACATTTGAAATTCACTGATCAGGGAATAACTAATTCTCATCAATGATGAAATGGTATATGAAATGAATCACATATGAACTGAAGATATGAAATCAAGTGAAGCTATGATCTTCGCAGTTATGAACGCAATTTTTACAATTGCGTAGAGAAGCCTGAAGATTTCAGTACCCCGGTAATCGTGTGGGTGGGTGCTGAGGGCCACTCCCGTCCTTGCATACGGAACCCGCGCCCGCAGTGCTCGCGGCAGTCAAAACTGTGCTATCCTGTCAATCATTCCCTTTCATCGGAAAGAGTGCATTTCGGTTGTGCGTAAATTACATTGTTGTCGATCTACCCCGTCGAAAGGACGCGGTCAAAGTCTTTATTTCGCGAAGTTAGCTCAAATAAATACATTATCAATACGGTTTTGCCATCTTCTTACACTTGATTCGAAAATACCAGCCTGAATTCGTCTTAGAATAGTTAGAAAAAGCACAAAGAAAAGCCAAAGCACAACAGGTTACGTTCGAATTCTGCTCGCCGACAACCCAAGTTTGTTGACAAAAAAATTACCACAAAATGTTTTAAATGGTTTTCTGGCCCTTTGTTAGTAATGGCGCTCACATGCATTTTAAATGGAGTATCGGGAAAGAAAAATTGTCAAGCTGATATTTGTTTCGTGTGAACATACATTTTCAAGTAGCGAAAATTTGTATAAGCACTACAAAACTTTTACTAACCATTGCCCGAAGGAACACCTTTTAGAAGCTGCCAGGAAGCCGCTGATGCACTTTGCACAAAAACCTCGGCCCCTAACACCGGAAAGCCAGACTTGGAAAGTTTTTCAGCTGAAGGCTCGCTAAGGAAGAGTTTCTAGAGCTTGCTTCCCGCAGGTCGCCAGAAAGGTGCAAACAAGCTGATTCATGTCTGAAAAGAGCACGATCTAGAAGGAGCAGTCAAAATTGTGTTTATTGTATTGTGCGAAAATTTATTTTTCCCTTAATCCCAAAGAAGAACTTGCTGTGTCTTGCAATTCAACAATTAATTGCTATTAAGCCAATAAGAGAATCAATATCAACAAAGAGGCACTCCCCGGGGTTTGGGGAAGAAGGGAACATGGCTAATTTGAACTGGGGAACAGAGTAACATACATACATACATACATACATACATACATACATACATACATACATAATCTTTATTTGACGTGGGTAGAAACACTTAGCTGAAGCTATTTTACAGGTTTTCCACAAAATAATATTAAAGAAAAAAGAAATATATACATAAAAATGTAAGAATATGAATAAAATATCTAGTAT
The DNA here is from genome assembly GCF_036669935.1 of Montipora foliosa. Classification (NCBI taxonomy): domain Eukaryota; kingdom Metazoa; phylum Cnidaria; class Anthozoa; order Scleractinia; family Acroporidae; genus Montipora; species Montipora foliosa. The sequence continues at coordinate 58,870,311 of NC_090869.1, read as the reverse complement.
CTAAAATTTCAAAATTTAGGTAACTAAAATTTAATGTTCCTCACTGGTTTTTTTAACAAGATCAAAATATTTTAGGGAACAAGGGAAGAAAACCAATTTAAATTTTAGGGATCAAAAAGCTGGGAACAAGTTTGAAAGTAATTTGGGGAACAATGAAACACAAGCAAATATTTAAAGGGAACAAGGACTCCTCTCCCCAGGAGGGCCTCATCAAATGTTCTGCCTCTATCCAACAGCTCAAACAAGCTATTCCAACAATTTTTGAATGACCAACAGGAAAAGAAGACTCTCTTAGAGAAATAAATTATTTATAATAACACTTTAGCATGCGAAACAATGCTCAGATGCCTACGAGCACCCTCATGCCCATGTTTGTAAAAAAAGCACCGTGAAGTATTCCTTGTTTCTGGCTGGTTTAGGCATTGTTTTATCTTTCAACATTGGGCAAAACCAAATCAACTCCATTCTCAAAGGGCACTGGGGAAAGAAGCTAGAAGAAAAAACTGGCCTTAATCCAATTCTCCCAAGGTAATCTTTACAGAATAAGATTATTGAAGGAACACTTTTGAGTGCCAACCTTAAGCCTTTTAAAACAAGCGCAAACAATATTAATAGTCTTTAAATTCACAAAATGTCAAACAGCATATTTTAGTCTCATATTCAATTAGATTTGGCTGCAATATTCTTTAAAACTATGCAGAAGTATTTACCATAAAATGTGGAACATTTCCTGCCTATCTAAATATGCCGCAAAAGGGCCGCTCCAAAAAGCAATCAGTTAAGTTTTTAGATAAAGATACACAATACCTAAAAAATAAATTACTTGATGTGATCAAGACATTGAATGACAAAGCAATTTATAAACAAATGGCAGCAATGTATGTTAGGTTCACAAAGTGGGAAAAAAATATTCCTCAACTGATGTTTCAATATGCATTTAAATAAATTTTCTATCAACAATTCAAGGGACTGACGTTTCACTGGTATTGATTAACATTTCCATGATAAGTTTGAAAGTGAATCTGGCAACCACAGTGCCCTATGAAATGGGAAATAACTTAAACAAACTCTTTAAACTAACATTTTACAAGGGACACCATTGTTGATGCCCTGCGAAGAACAAAGATTAAATTGAAAGAAGAGTTGGTCTGGAGTTAATCCGGCAATGGACAGTTAGTGGCTGCCTTCACCAATGTAGAGAACAAACACATCAAGTTTCTTCTCAAGCAACCAGGTGTTCAAGGAGCTATTCAATTTCCAAAGAACTATGGTAGTATACAACAGTACCTGGGTGAATTCGGGTACCTGGCCTGAAACTGAAATTTGTGGAGTCAAACAACTTGTTGAGCTTAGTACTTAAACTGGGTAGATAATTATGTCTATAAATATTGTCTATTCAACCAACAGTTTCTCCTAATTTTGTGTACCATTCACTTGTTGGTTCCTTAATAAAAAAATCGCTAATTCAATTAAGGATTTAAGTCCTTTAAAATCATCAAAGTTACTTTGTGCCACCAGGAACAAACGAAAAAATACAAGCACTGAAGACAAACTGCTCAAAAATGCACGACTCCCTTTAAAACAGCAAAACGGGCCGGGGATCCTCGAGTCACTAAGAAGTGCTGCATGCTACGTGGATGTTTGCAGAACGATCGCAAGTTGTAATCACCGAAAGAAAACTCCACTCCAGATCTGATAGACGTTGGTCGTGCAAGGAGTAACTGCAGAATACACCGCCACATCGAGTATCTTAAGAAGCTGGCTACGCGGTACGCGGAAAGAATTAAAGTCAAGATGGCGAAGTATCTAATTTCTGAAACGAACGCTTGAGGTTAATCAGGAAACGAGTGCTATATTCTTCACACGATCTCGTTAAAAATTCTAGTTACCCGAACCGTAAAATGAAAGCTAAAATTTTAAAAGAGTGCTTATAGGCCTAATACTGAAACGAGCGCTTAGACTTAATCAGTAAACGAGTGCTATCACAGCGTGCCGCGTACCTTGTAGCCAGCACAAATAACATTGCTGCGCCATTTTGAAATCATTTGTTTATATAACGTTCTTCCGAGTCCACAGTTCCACAGTCTCTTGTCTGTGGAATTAATTAGGCTTTGACGCTTTAAGAACGAGGAATGTCACGGCGTACCGCGTACCGCGTAGCCAGCACATATAACATCGCTGCGTCATTTTGAAATTTAGTTCATTTGGAAATTAGTCCAAGTGGCGGGGTATTCTACAGTATTGTGCATTCCTATTTCTGGGTACCGCGTACCGCGTAGCCGGCTACGTGGAATTTAGTTCGCGTGGCGGGATATTCTGCAGTTAAGCCTCGTGCGGAAAGACTCGCCAAGGACGTGGAACACCCAACAGGATTGTTTGTTGTCTGGCACAGTAGATGAACGAAAACTTGTTCCCCTCACTATTAAGTTCCAACCCGATAAGACCAATCTTGCTCAAATGCAACAACAATTTGGGCAGCAGGCAAACTCATCACAAGCCATCGAAGTTGGCATAAAGCAGCATAGCGCTTCACCTGAAGTTCAATCATGATGGACACAAACAAGAGCTGAAAAAACTTCATATGGTCAGACGACCAAATGTGATTGATCAGTTATCGGACATCAAAGTGCTGAACAAACCAAGGGATTTCGTCGCAAAAATGTTCACTCAGCAACGTCTTCTTCTTCTACAGAATAAAGTTCAAAAGCGATCGTGGTTGTTAATCACATGCTAGACCAATCCATAAACTGGATAAAGTGGATTGGCAAATTGATTGCCAGAACAATGAGTCATTTCTGTCTCGCTGAGTTCGACGGTCAAGAGAGTCATAAGAGAAGGCTGAGCGAATGTCCACCGATCTAACCAATCAGAATGTAAACAATTGGCGTGACGTCGGATATCACAATTGGATAGCACAAGGATTGGCACAAGCACAAGGATACTGCAGTTTTTCCCGCTCGCTGAATTTTGATTGGTCAGTTTAAATTTCAGAAGCTATCACCGTTTGCAAGGGTAGCCAAGCAAAACACTCATCCATGCTCAGATCTTCGTCCTGCCACCGTGCACACAGAAAGCGACCATGCCACTGCTCGCTCTCAATCTCTTCCTGTAACTTCTCCGTCACAGTCCTCCTCAAATAACCCTTAACTTTCTTCTCTAGAATTTCTGTATCTGGTGCTTGGCGCGGGCTGCATGACGGGTTCGGATAGTTCAAAGTCAAACCCGTGTCCAGCTCCTCCGCGTACTTCCATGCCTCCTTAACCAACGAGGTGAATCCCTTCTCACTCGCCCTCTCTTCAAACTTCTGAGCTAACCTCATGGTAGGATCTGTATTCTCATACAGCTTAATTGCAGATTTGATTTTTGTTAGCTTGTATTCTCGCTCAATTGCGCGTAGGCCACGCCCACCCTTGTCCCTGGGTAGATACAACATAGCCGTCCAACTTAGCGGATGCTTCCCTCCGTTCTCACATATTATCTTTCTCGCCTCTCTGTCGATCACTCTAAGCTCTGTAATAGGCCAATGCTGAGTCCACATCAGATAGGAGAGGACTGGAAGAGCAAACTGTTTACTTGCAGTCACACGGTTGGAATCAGTCAGAGGGGTACTCCAAATTAATGACGACCTTTGCAGGTACGCCTTTGCCGCACATTCCAATGCCAGCTTCTCATCCTACATCACAGTCTCTCTCACCCCTAGAAACTTGTAAGTAGAACTCGCGTCCAGGCTTTCCACGACCCCCTCGTGACCTAACCTCACACCTGCTGCATCATGCACTTGAGCCCCTTTCCTCACATGAATCACATTGCACTTCTTAGGATTCCATTTTAGTCCAATGTCCTCCATGGCGGCACTGGTAGATTTTAAAACTCTGTTGAGCTTAGCTTCAGAGGACGCAAAAACTTTCAGATCATCAATATACATTAGATAGGATACCTTGACGCTTATAGGCTTAGACAACTTATATCTCTCAGTAGCTTCCAGTGACCAGGCGCCGGCTATTGGATTTAAACATAGCGTAAAGAGGCGCGGGCAGAGTGAGTCTCCCTGCGGCAATCCTCTGTTAAATCAAATACAACGAGAGGTTTCGGGACCACGTTTATTATTATTGTTATTATTATTATTATTATTATTATTATTATTATTATTGTTATTATTATTATTATTATTATTATTATTATTATTATTATTATTATTATTATTATTATTATTATTATTGAAGACTGAAATGGCATCAAATTTGAACCTGAATCTGTAGGTTATTTGGTAAACTTGTAAAACGAAGTTATTCATTACAATTTGCGCCCATAAAGGGCTGTTTAGTTTTTTTTCCTTCAAGAAAGAACGCGGACGTCTAGACAAAGCCATATTTTGCCGAATATTATCTAAAATGGTGCCCTCTATAATAATTAAGAAGTATACTTAAGCGTCAGTTTAACCACCTCCACCAGCAGCAATTGGACAAGGAATCTGCCTCATCTGACGACGGGGATGAACTATGCAGTAAGTCCATTCTCAGTAAATCTGGTAAATTTGAGAACTGGACCCTTTATAGCAGAGGAATGTGATAATTATTGAAAAAGAAGATCAGCACGGAGGAAAAAGCTGCTGGTTCCGACGCAAATTTCCCTTTCGTAAACGGTCCTTGCCGTTTGAAACGGTCGTTGCCATTTCTCAGAACGGTCGATGCCATTTATAACGGTCGACTATTGTTATCCTTTTTTGCAAAGTGTGCTCTATTTAACATTTCTTTGCCTGGTTCGACTTTAATAAATAACGTGACCAAAACAGAAAGTGCCTAAAAACTTAGCGAGGTAGCTATGTTTTTCACAAACTTCAAACGCAACAGTATGAGAACATTCTAACACAAAATCTGTACCATAGATTAAAAAATGAATTATTCCGTGGGATACTGAAGGCAGCCACGGTGAAAACTTGGACCCGTTCCTTTCTCTTTTTATATTTTTCTTCATCGTAGGCACAAGTGTGTATACCGCACGGATATTGAATTAAGCTCCGATCGGGGAACCGAATTTTATGTTCTTCAGTATTTCCAAACTCCTTTTCTGCGAATAGGACACCCACCCTTGGCCCGGCTTTCTGGCATTCTGAGAGCGCGTTAGAACACTCGGCCACGGTTACGGATTTCTGATGTTGCGATGAGAGCAAACATTTAGTTTGGAATCTTTTTCGCCCTCGATGATTGACACAGTATTAAACCAATTAAATTTCACATCTGAAAGTATTTGATAAGCGGACGTTCTCTCTAGATCTTGCTTCGATCTTGTGAGTTTCACTGTGAACATTATTTTGCATAGAACGAATACGCCAATCGACCTGTTTCTCGCGAACAAGTTTGTTCTGTCGTTCGACGTAGAAAGAAGAGAAGAAACAACCTTCAATGGCCAAACAAAATAGAAAATGAAATCAAGTTTTTAAAAAAAATTAGCTATCGTGGTCACGTGGACTTTGCAGCGATCCCCCAACCAAGTACTGGTCCATGTACCTTCCGTCCATTCAATTTTCATCAAAATAGGAAATTGGAAAATTAGGAATGACAAATCTTGATTTTCAATTTTTGATACTTTGAAAAACACAAATCATGAGTTAATTTTTAATTCTTCTTTGTTTTTGCCTTTCACACAAGCGACGAAGCTCTATTTTAGTTTATATTGTCTTTACTTCAGAATTGTGGGAGGCGCGGTGGCCTCATGGTTAGTGTGCTCGACTTCGGAGGGAATGGTTCGGGTTCGGGACCTGGCCGGGTACATTGTGTTGTGTTGTGTTCTTGGGCAAGACACTTAACCCCCTCGGTGCTTCTCTCCACGCAGGTGTATAAATGGGTACCAGCGAAAAGCTGGGGGTAACCCTGCGATGGACTAACATCCCATACAGGGGGGAGTAGAAATACTCCTAGTCAATTCATGCTACAGAAACAGGGGATAAGCTCCGGCCTGATTGGCCACTAGGCCTGTAAGCTGAATTTACCTTTACTTTAGATTTAATGAAAATAGAAATATGACAAGATTGGGCAAAATTTCTTGAAAAAAAAACGAGCATGCAGGAACCAGTTCCAAAACTGAAATCAATTTTTGATTTCCGTAAACACGAAATTAAAGGGACGAAATAGATGTGAGGGGAGGGGACGGTAACACCGTAAGTGGAAGAACCAGGATGGCGGCAAGACGGTCGAAAGATGCGTGCATAGCGTGGAGAAAATGTGCTTGGAAAACTGCAACGATATTTCTGCACAACCTCCCACATTATTGTTCGTACATGTTGTGATTGCGTCTTTGGGCCTGATTTCACAGGAGCCTTGCTTTACTAAACCCAGACTGAAATATTGTTAAGGTGAGCCGTAGGTAAGGGTTTACTGTGAACCCGAACACGAACGTAACCATTAGCTTCGCATTTTGTGCCTTAGAATGAGATTGCCTGAATTTCAATGCATCCCCTGGTTCATTTGAGTTTTCGAATAGCAGTGCACTTCTTGGACACCTGACTTACAACAGCTCACAAGAAATGCACAAGAATAGCTCATTGAGAACTTGTTAATGGCATCAAGCATTGTAGTTCCTGTTTTGAAGAAAATAAAATTAATGAAAGTGTCAGATTAGTATTTTTATTGCGTCTAATTAATGATATAGAAAGAGGTGACCGAGGACAACTTCGCCAGCCCGTTCTATCAAAAGCATACAGTCATTTCTTTATTGCTTGATTTCAAGCCGAAGGGGACTAGGTACGAGTCTGTAAATTATGGAATTAGCAACTATTGATCCACATAGTCAGAAAGAGCGCACCGAGATTTACAAAATCTCGAAGTTTGGTGTTAGTCAGGCTAATTTTGACTGACATACATACCATTTAAGTACGTCAAAATTTACATGCAAAGAAATGTTTGGTCATTCGGACGCAGCGTGTGAATGGATGACCATACATTTCTTTCTTAATTTTGACGTTTTTAAGTGGCTGTATATCGCTTAATATTGCGTCTTTTATCACCACACTTGGGAATTTTGTAAAGCTCGGTGTATACTTTCTGACTGGATGTGGATCAATAGTTGCTGATCCCATGATTTGCAGACCCGTACCTTGTCCCCCTCGGCTTGAAATCAGGCAATGCTAAACATAAATAACAAGCCGAAAAAGTAATGCTTGGGAGCAGAAATAATAATCAATGTGTTGGCCGAATGATATGTGCGAATCCACACAGCACGGTCGTCATGAGCTGTTTACGCCAGGTCTTCAAGAAGAATATTACTATTCCAAAAGTCAAATGAACAAGGGGTTGCACTATAATTAATTCAGGCAAACTCATTGTATATAAGGCACTAACTGCGAAGTAAACATTTGCCTCCCGCTCACTGGTCTGATTTTAATAAAGCAAGGCTCCTGTGAAATCAGTCCCAAAGACGCAAACACAACATTTACGAACAATAATGTGGGAGGTTGTGCAGAAATGTCGCTGCATTCCACGCAAATATTCTCTACGTTATACACGCATCGTTCGACCGATCTTTGACATACACCTGCTACAGAAAACCCCCTGACGACAAGCTCTACACGTCCCATTGCCAAAGTCCGCTTCAGAGTCCCACTTGTGACATCCAAGGAGTTAACTGATCCAGCTGTTAATGTAGAGTCAGAAAAAAGTTCAAGTTGTAATACACCTCAGCTGAACAACACTTGACCCCTCTCGCTGTGTCAACCACAAACCTCGATCCAGTACCCCAGCCAACCACTTACACTCGCCCATCCCATGCAAGTATCGTGGGTTCTGTTAGCTATGGAAGCCTTGTTGCTATTATGTCCACAATGGAGAGGATGAGTGCATCAAATGAGGTTCCCCTGAGCAGTATCCAGCCTTTCGACAAAGATTCAAACAACTGGTGGAAACAAGACCACTTGATGATTCTGTTAAATTGACCCGTCTGTTACAGTTTTTAGAAGGACCAGCCCTACTTGAAGTGCAAAGATATGGCTCAATGCCAAGTGGTCTGTCGAAGGCTCTTAAACCGTTAGTGGACCGATTTGGAAAGCCGTTCGAAGTAGTGAGAGCATGTATTGAATCGCTTACTAAGGAGCCTGCTCCACAAGCTAGTTATAAGCACAGTTTACAACGCTATGCTAATGCAGCCCAAGTTACCTTAGTGAAATGAACGCAGGTAATCTTGAGAAAGTCATTACACGGTTACCCAGGTGGATGCAAGCCAAGTTTGCTGAGCATTTGAAGAGTCTCGAGGGTAGAGGATGGCTAACGCCAAGTTTCAGGAATGTTGTGGATTTCCTTAAGGAAAGAGCTTACGTCTTGAACCATCTCTTCTTTATTGTTGGATTGAACGAAGACTCAAATCTACGAAGAGTAAGTCAGAGACCACAAAGGCATCCGCTTATGTGACCATGACAGCAAAGTAGGAATCCTGCATAATGTGCCGTGAGCCCCATCGCTGTATCGCTGTGAGACTTTTAGAGCCAAGTCCCCTCGAGAGAGAGCTGAGACGGTTTGTGAAGAAAAGGTAACATTTGCTGCAGGGCTGCGGCAACACCCACCACACGTTACTGCACTTCACTGACACTCGGGTAGGTGCGAATCAGCCCTCTCTCAGAATCACGAAGTTGTCAACCAGAATTTAGTGCCAGACCATGGTACTACTTGCTCTACGTCAGCGTCTTTCCGCCCCTGTGAGGTTTTGCTGCAAGTCATTCCAGTCAAGGTGATGAGCAGCGCTGGCTGTCAAACTACAACTTATGGTCTGATAGACTCAGGCTCTGACATCACGATGATTGACCCGTCCCTTGTGGAGTTTTTAAGCATAAAGGGATCTCCCAGTAAATTTTCACTGACGACAGTACACAGTGCACATTGTTGATGCCAAAAAGGTAGTAATGAAAGTAGATTTCAAGAAAGGTTTGATTAATAGCCAGAATGAAAATGTGATTGATGTGAAATTTGCTTGGGAAGTCAAGGACGTAACATTTCCTCTAACACGTACCAGATTCCCAGATTCACAAGGTCAGCTGAGCAATGTTTTCACACCATGTGTCTTATCCAGAAGTGGAGAGAAATACGTTTTCCGTGTTGATTGGCACCAACCTCCAAGACGTTTTTATACCACTTGAGGTTCAAAGAGGCAAACTGAGCCAGTTGCTATTAAGTCGTGTATTGGATACAGTTTTTTTGGTGGTTCGCCAATTGTGCAAGCCTCTGGTTGTGTTCAAATTAACCTTGTCAGTGGACAAGATGTTTCTCTAAATGACAAGTTGGAAGACGTTTGGAGGGCTGAATCGTATGGCACTGCCGAGAATGTAACTAAGTCCATATGTGTGGAAGATCAAAGAGCGCTGAAGCCGATCGATGACTCAGTCTGCAAACGAGACGGCAATTACCAGATGGATGTTTTGTGGAAGGATGATAACCCTGTGCTTCTCTACAACCGAGTACTCGCTGAAACAAGAATGCAGCATTTACAGAAACGCTTCGGTCGTGATCAAGATCTGGAACTGAAGTACAGAGTTGTGATTGAAGACTGCGTAGCCAAGGGTTACGCAAGAAAGCTCACCAAGGATGAAATAGGCACCATCAGCAACACCACTTGGTACCTTCCCCACCACCCAGTAACGAATCCAAACAAGCCTGGCAAAGTGAGAGTGGTATTTGACGCAGCCGCAAGATTTGGTGGTACTTCTTTGAATGAGCAACTTGTGCGAGGGCCCACTCTGACGAATGACTTAACAGGCGTGTTATTCCGGTTTCGAGAAGACGAGATTGCCTTTTCTGCAGACATCGAGAGTATGTTTTACCAGACTTATGTGACGCCACGTGACACGGACTCCCTGAGATTCTTGTGGTGGACTGGAAGTGTAGACAATCCTCCCGAGGATTACAAGATGCTGGTCCACATCTTTGGGGCCAAGTTATCACCCTGTTGTGCAAATAAAGTTTTGAACCTGACAGCATAAGACAATGAAGAGACCTATTCCCCTGAAGTCATCAAGGAAGTACGTAGAAACTTCTATGTTGATAATGTGTTTAAGTCGGTTCCGACGCCTGAACAAGCCATTCACCTCGCATCAGACCTAACCAAGTTATTGAAGGAAGGTGGCTTTCGTCTCACAAAGTTTACGAGTAACAGTGAAGTGTTACAAGCAATTCCATCCGAGTTGAGAGCAAGTCCCAATCTGGACCTAGATCTGGATCAGTTACCAACGAAACGAGCATTGGGTGTGTACTAACTACTTGTACTGGGATACGCAATCCGATACTTTTAAGTTCAAAACCATAGCAACGTGTAAGCCATCTACCAAGCGGGGAGTACTTTCAACGGTGAGCTCTCTGTTTGATCCATTGGGGTTCCTTTCTCCCTTCGTGTTCTCAGCCAAGATCCTGTTGCAAGAACTCTGGAGAAAGAAGCTCCCATGGGACCGAGAAATCCCAGAACCGTACCTCACGCAGTGGCGAAGGTGGCTTGAGCAGTTACCGCACGTCATCACAATCGAGATTCCAAGGTGTTACAAGACCCAGACTCTTGGCACACGGGTGACGGTTCAACTGCACACCTTAAATGATGCCTCACAACATGGCTATGCCGCTGTGTCCTACTTAAGATTTGTTGATGAACGTGAAGTGACCCATTGTTCCTTTGTTATGGGGAAAACCCGAAATGCACCCATAAAGGAGTGGACTATTCCTCGGCTTTAGCTACAGGCCGCAGTGTTGGCACCACGTATAAGCCAGACAATCCTGAAAGAACTTGACTTCCAAGTCCATGAAGCGTACTTCTGGTCTGACTCCGTGACATCCTTACAATACATCAAGAATGAAACGCGTCGATTTCAAACCTTTGTCGCGAATCGTGTGTCTGAGATTCATGAAACGATCTCTCCTGAACAGTGGCATCACATTCCCGGTGTTATGAATCCAGCTAATGAAGGCCCACGTGGGGTCAGTGCTGAGTACTTCCAAGCAGATTGTCAGTGGTAAACAGGTCCGGAATTCCTCTGGCAACCAGAACATACATGGCCATAGTGTCTGTGAGAGAAGTACAAGATGACGACAAGGAACTTCGAAAGTCCTCAAACGTCCAATTAAGCGTAAACATGTCGCAAGTCGATCTCCTTTTGCAGCGTCTTTCATCCTGGCCTCATTTATTGCGAGTGATGTCTTGGGTGCTGCGCTTTATCAAGCGGTGTTGGAGGGAAACCCATAACGCTGTACCTGTAATGACCCCGACTCTTTCTGAACTACAGTCGGCAAGCAGAGAAGTTGTGCGCGTTATCCAGCGAGAATGCATTCATGAAGACTATGTGGCTCTTAAAGGGGGTGGAAAAGTAAAGAGTAATAGCAAGCTAGCCAATCTAAGCCCAATCTTGGTTAATGATGTCATTCGTGTTGGCGGAAGAATTCATCGTGCACCCATTGCATTTGAAGCAGCTCACCCGGTGTCCACGTTGATAGTTCGTTACTACCATCATATACTGGGACATTCTGGTCGGGAGCATGTGTTGTCTGCTGTACGTCAGTGTTATTGGATATTGAGAGCTACACTACAATTGTAGATCGCTGGTTCGCCAGGTGTTGAATAAGTGTGTGAGTTGCCGTAAGCGTAACGCGCTTGCTATGCAGCAAGTGATGGCAGATCTTCCAGCAGAGAGATTGGTACCCTATCAGCCACCATTTACATTCTCTATTTTCGAATTCCCCATAATACCCTTTGTTTGCCCCCAAAATTTTGCATAAACCATTGTTTTCAAATGCTCTTGGGAATATTAAATATTTTAAAACAATAGTTTATCCAAAATTTGGGGGGCAAACAAAGTGTATTATGGGGAATTCGAAAATAGAGAATACACGGGTTTAGAATTTTTTGAACCCTTCCATGTGAAACGCGGGCGAAGCCTTGTGAAGGTGTATGGATGTATTTTCGTCTGTTTCAATAATAGAGCGATCCATATTGAGGATGTTGGTTCGCTGGAAACGGACGCGTTTATTCAAGCATTACGCCGATTCATTTCAGTGCATGGAAGTCCTAAGAAAATATGGTCGGACAATAGGACGAATTTTACGGGTGCTGAGAAGGAACTAAGTCGTTCAATTCAGGATTTGGATGATGGCACAATCAGGAGAGAACTGCAGAGATATGAGACAGATTGGTACAGGTGCGCTGTTCCCAAGTGGCATTTTCAACCTCCTACAGCAAGCCACATGTCGGGCGTCTGGGAGAGGCTCATTAGAAGCGTGAGGAAGGCTATGAATTCAAAGGTGTTCTTGGTGACCGAGGTGCTCTATTTTAAACAGACGTCCTATGTGTCCCGCCAGAAATGATCCCAACTCCCCCAATCATCTCCTGTTGCACCGACGAGACTTGGTCGTACCTCCCGGTGTCTTCACCAACGAAGAGCTGTACACGCACAAACAGTGGAGACACGCGCAGTTTCTCGCTGATTGTTTTTGGAGTATGTGCCTACTTTGCAGCATCACCATAAGTGGCTCCTGAACAAGAGGAATCTAGCTGTTAACGACCTCGTTCTTATTGTGGATA
>NC_090869.1:58837771-58852771 GCF_036669935.1 Montipora foliosa | reverse complement strand
CGGTTGAGATTTGCTATTACCAGCTTGGGATTCCTCAGACAAAGTGTGTTACAAATAGTATGTCTATCACCAGTTGTTGCTGTTGCAGTAAGGGCTGCAATGGGAGCATTTGGGAAAAGGGCAGCTAGTACACTTAATTTCCCATAATGAGGTCTGAAGTCATCTCGCCTGTTTCAAAAGTAAGATGTAATCCAGTTCATAATAATTATTGATCAACGTGTCAAAAGTACAGCCACATGGCTGTACCATGTTAGAACCCCCTGGAGAAGGGGGAGGAAAGGACTTAAATAATTACATGAAGACAAGATAACTAGGTCAAGGAATAATTTGGTCGTTTTACTGATGGTGACTCATCAATCCGTTACTTACTAATTACTAGAAATACAATAATGGATGTAGTAAACTAAGACAGAAGAGTCAGCGTACTTTTGATATCAACCCAGTGAATAAGAAAAACAACTATTTATTACTCATGCCATGTTCAGTATTCTCGTGCAAAATAAAGGATACAAGGATCTCCATTGACTACATTACAACCTTTCTGCAAAAGCGTCACTTAATAATGGATTAGAGTACTTTCAGCTTTTCTAAATACATTTGCTCACCATTCAAGGATGCAATGCGCCTCATCTACAATCACTGCTTTGACGGCTGATAAATAGATTGTGCTCTGAATAACTTTTAGTCCGTCCTCACAAGATAAAAACGCCTCAGGATGAGAGAAAACGATTTCATATTGGGCCTGAATAATACGCTCTTTAGTTCCTTCCCACTGACAAGTTATTGTAACCGGTGAATCGCCATCCTCGTCCGATTCGGCCTCTTTCACCCCCAAAATCGCTGCTTGCACCGCTTTCTCTCTCAAGCTTGAAATTTGGTCGTACATTAAGGCGTTCAAGGGCGAAACAACTAAAACTACGGACTTACAAGTCGTACTTCGAGAAGTGTGTATTGTATCCCTTAATATTTCCTTCAACAATCGCGGCAAAACGTGAAAAACTAGCGATTTTCCATATCCTGTTGGAAGCACTGCCACTAGATCTTTCCTTAATACAGCGCCTCCAGACAAATCACTTGTTTAACTTTCAAAATAATATCCGTATAGCCAAACGAAAGCGCCATTTTGAAAAGACAGACACAGTTCCTCCCTCCCCTAGATAGAAATTTTTCTACCTTTGACAAAATTAAGTCAAAGACCCACCCTTGGTGCGGATTTGATTTGTATACATGGACACGTGACCAGCCGCACCCAGGGTACTTTCTCGAGGAAGGAAGAGAGAGGACCCTGGGAACGAGGTTGAGTATGTATAAGGATATCCTTGGAGATTATGTCATCCATTCCATAGCAGCAACAATTATTTACAACCTTGATTCGTCCTTATCTGATTATGAATGTCTCTTGACTTCTAGCTGGCCTCCAATATCCTTTTTACTCGGGCCCGTAGGGGCACGAGTTATAAAATACGTTTGATTTCAGTTTTATTTTTTTCCTGTGCAGCAAAATGGACAATAGAAATACGTGACGGTGTTTAATTGGGCAATGCACAAAAGAAAGCACGTTGCGGTGTTTTGATTGGGTAATGCACAATAGAAGCCACGTGGCGCTGTTTACATTGGTTATTTAAAGCAATTCACGTAACCCAAGGTCACGAAGAGCACTGTGATGCGTTGTTTGGGATTACTGAAGATCGCCGTTGCGTTGGCTTGATCGATTTCTTCTTGGGGCGCTCAAAACACATACGAAGAAAGGCATAGGCTTTTCGCGGTAGACCCACACTAAAAGATGTGAAGCGTCAGCTTCGAAACAAGTCGTTCCGCGAACTGAATGAAACAAGAATATACTCGAATGTAACTGAAATGGACGCAACTATTGAAAGTGATACAATTCAAAATACAAATTCTTTAATGAGCAGCGGGTACCTTATTTAGAACTACTTTGAGGATGAGAGCGACAAAGAAAATAACTGCACAAACAAATGGATGCCATATTGGAATCTTCTGAAGACAAAGTAAAAACATTGGCACAGCGAACAAATGGCCTCACGCTTCAAGTGTACCATTTTCACTGCGAACAAACAGCCTAGCTCCCGCTCACTGATGATACCATTGACTGCGGAGATAAGTTTTCTGTCAATTGCGTTTTTTTGTTTTTTATTCTTAAACAGTTTTGTTTCTTGTAGTGGTCTAGCTTATATCCTTTGTTCAACTAGCCGCATATTAGCGATCGTGTTCACTGCCATCTTGTGTATATAGTTCTGTTCTAGTTTTACAAGATTTGATGTCATCAGTGGAGACTGATTAGCTCTTTGGAAAATAAATGTGATGTAGTTTGAAAGGCTGTACACTTAATTGATTCTCAATGGTAATAAAGACTTGATTCCAAAGGAGAAATACAGGTCTCGATAAGCACAAGTGTGTTTACTTTAGTTGTGATTTGCGTGTGCATTGACATAGACGTGCCCGAGAACCGAGCAAAATTACAGAGAAAAGGCTGAGACATCTATTTTATAACAGCAGAAAAAGGAGGAAACTTGCTGGAACGTATTTGGTTAACAATGTACCGAGGTTATCCACATTTCATCGTATTACTAGCCAAGTAGATCACTTGCTCATAAACACAACTATAGGAGCTACCTCGCGTATGCGTTTAAATGTAAATACGTGGTATCTAACACTTTTCCAAAAGCGTGGATGAACAGGTAAATGAAAAATGTTTGAAACATCGAAGCATGTTCCTTGAACTTAAAAGTGTGTGTGTATTTTTAAAAATATCAGCAACACTTGTGCTGTCCAGACCATTTGGAAAGTGAAAGTTAAATTTAATACCGAAATCAGGAATACCGGGTACGTACGATTTGTAAAAGAATGTTGTTGTTTTGTTTTCTCAGAAGGGTGAACTATATACACAGAGTTTGTAATTGGAAATCTAAACATCTTCGAGATACAAAAACAAACTTGTGAACACGTAAACCTGAAATATTGCAAATCATAATGCTGACAAACCCAAAAGCGAAGGAATGGATCATGCATAGGACGTTTTGGATATCTGAATGATTTTGGGTTAGATTAAAGGATATATTGTTAAAAATTCCCAAGTTACCCCTTTTCGTGTTAATTAGTAATGCAAACAAGTCTTAGTAATAAATTGGATTAACGAGGCACCAGTGATTGTAAAGCTAGTGATTTCAATGGTTCGTATGTAACACATGTAATCATGACAAGATTCACGGAAAACGGAATTTGAAATGTTATGCAGGGGTAAGTATTTGGAGGTAAAATAGGTATTTGTAAACTTTATGCTTCGATGTATTTTGCACATAAACAAGTATCTGAACTTCTCTTTAAATGACATTTTACTGCCCTATCAGTAAAATACGGTTAATGGAACGTGACCGTACTAAAAGGGCTATTCATGTCGCGATAGTTATCTTCGCGTTCTTTGTAGTCGGCCGTTTAATTAAGGTCTTACAATCAACGGTTTTGTTGTATATAAAACGAGGACATTAAGACTCTGTTCCCTAAGATCAAAGATTATAACGTACACATGCATTGGCCAAATCTGTGAAAGACTCATTCATTACTGCTAAAGAGCACGTGTAATGCTTACCTGCTACATAGTAGAACCTGTGCAACTGGCTACTTTAATAGACAGGGTCTAGCTAAAAAAGCCTCAGTTACTCGTGCAAGATTCACTTAGCAGTTTGTCTTCTATAGTAAATCAACTAGCTGTTTGCAATTTGTCAAAGTTTTCCCCCTCTCCCCCTTTGGAGATGGGTTGGATTTATCGCTTTGCCGTCATTTAAAAAAACTGGGTCGCGCAGCGACTTCCCCTAAGCTTGTTGGCTCGTTGCCTTCGTACATTGCTTACTAACCAATACTCTTGTCCGATCCAGCACTTCCTGTCTACCACTCAGCTCGTAGTGCTGGGGAGAAAAGTGAGGTTGTTCTATGTCACGCAATCGGGAAGTCGCATACTAGGCTAACCAGCTGCAAGGCAGTGTTTCCCTCAAAAAAACGCCAATACGCACGTCTGTTGTCTCGATCGTTCCACTGCGCCTTGCGTTACGTGTTTAAAAGCTAATTATGCATGTTGATACCAAGGAACAGTGACATTAATGGTTAATATTCCTTGACAGGCTTGTCACCGTTCAGAGAGTTTGCGTTCACATTTCTATCTTTATTTCTCGAGAGTTTCAATACAAGAAGCGAAATGATGACAGGCCAAGTGACCCACACTACAGTATTCTATCTTTTCTCCTGCCCTTACCATTCCGGAAACGAAACATTATTTTTTTGACACCGACTCCATTTGCATATAAAGGTTATTTTTCATTAGACAAGAGGTTTGGAAATAGAATTCAAATAAATATATTTCTCTTTGAAACTTTCAGTTTGTAAGTCGCTTTAATACTGCATTCGCTATCAAGCGCGATGCGAGTCAACAATTAAAACAAGTGATTTTAAGAGAGGATGGGAGAGAGAAGAATTCACTACATACACAGTCGAACATCATGAGAATCGCAATGTAAGGCCGATGTAAGAAGGACAGACTTTTCTCTTTTCTTTTCTTTAGTGCTAAATTAACGATACACGACCGTACTTTTGTAGGCCCGAGTATAGGCTACTTGAAGCCTCTTGTTTTACAAGAAATATGCTCTTTGATTTATGCACAGGGTTCGAAATTACCTTTTTTACATGGGATCCAAGTGGCGACTAGATAAAAATTTTCAGTCGCCAGATGGCAAATAGGGGTCGCCAAAATTTTGGCCTGAAAAAATGCACGTTTTGAACTTTTTTATGGATACCAGAAAGCAACGACTAAGCGGTCTTGTGTATGTTCCAAGCATTATTTTCCGCTTTCGAAAGCGAAAATGTATCGAACCTCCAATGTAATAAAGAAATCCATCAGCCCCTTAGTTCGCTGAAAATTTAAGCCACGGAAACACCAGTCACGTTCTGTCGCACAAAGGTCGCCATGTTGTTACCGTGCTACATTCCTCGCACCACAAAATTTCAATTTCGTCTTCTGACAACATTCTTGTTACGATCAGCCGTGCACTCAAACGGTCAGTTGGTGACCAGTCACCGCTCCCTTTATAGTACAAATATTTCGCTCCACTCCTCCCTGGACTTGAGGAGCGTAACGTTTCATCCAAGGATTTTTTTCAAGTCTGGGGAGGGGTGGAGGGAAAGATTTATACTAAGGGAAAGGTGACTTGTCACCAATTGACCGTTTGGGTGTACGGCTGATCATCAGGATCATTTCTCTCTTTCGGAAGCTCTTGTGTTGGAAAGCATCTCTGAGGCTGATGAGACTAGTGTAACCACAGTTGCAGATCTGGGTAAAGTCGCGCAACCCACAGCAAAGACCGCTGCCGGAATTGAGAAATTAGTCTGCCTGCTCTACCAGCCTAACACACTTATTTCCAATGTTAAAGACCAATGCAATCCCGTTCCACTAATAGATGTCAATGTCGCGGAGTGGGACTTAAATGTACCGATCTCCGCAGCTGCAATGATGCTGAAGATGATGGACGCTCTGATAATGATGCCGATGACGATGAGTCATCTGATGTTGATAATGTTCATGATGGTGATTATGACGACGATGATGATGATGAAGAGGAGGAGGAGGAGGAAGACGAGGGAGATGAATGGATACCTTTTATCTTTGTCAGGGAGTTGATTACTTTTAGATAGACACGTAATATTGGGACAACCTGCCTACGTAAACAATAATTACAAGGCATTATGTGATCCAGCCTCGTTTTCACGTTAGCGTGGTCACGTGATCTGTTCTATTACTGTTACGTGTCAGAAACACTCCAATAGGCCTTATTCACGATAGCGGCCATGTTGGTTTTCAAATTGTCATGCAAATTAGCCATGTGTTATGTTGGGGGGCAAAAATTGGAAAAAAGGAAAAATGCGGAAAGTCGGCTCGTCGAAATATTGAAATAACATTGCTAAAAGTACATTTCAGAATTTAGAATTATGTACCTTTTGTAATAATTTTATATCTTTTGATCGCCTCCGACATTTTGACTTTCTACTTCGTTGTCTGCTCATTTTTCCCTAAAAAAACATCGAGGTAACTTGTGTAATCATTCTATTTTACTACTTACGTGATAAACATGCAGTGAATGTGAAACAAATCATCTGTGTGGCTAAGATGTTCGTTATAACCTCTCGAACTTGCGTTGTTTTCCCCCTCAGAAGTGTGTGGCTAATTTGCATGATAATAGCAAATCCAACATGGCGGCCATCCTGAATAAGGTGTATTTAAAATATGAGAATTTTGTCGAAGATTCGCCACCACTGACGATGGTTACAAAGCATTTGAAGGTCAAGCCTCGTTTCCATGATGGACTCTGTGGGTCACACTTTTAACTCCCCATAAAAGCCGTCGGTGCACGCTACAAAATTGCCGACAACATTTGGCATGCTCCTTATGGTCCCCTTCAAAAACCTCGTTAATAATTCATGAGCCTAACAGCCTATCAAAACATCGATAAAACGTCACGTGTATGAGCTTTATATCTCGATAAAACACTCCTCGTTAGTATTCTTTATATAAAGAATACTAATAAGGCATAGCTTGTTTTTCTTGTATGCTAATATTCACCTCTAACAATTTGGACCATTGTTTTGAGGCCAGAGGGACACGCTCTTTGTGGAATGTTTTTTAAGCCGTTCAAAAAACGTGTTTTAGCGGATCTAAAAACACTCCGCTACGCCTCGTGTTTTTAAACCTCATTAAAACAATGCTGCTCGTTTTTTAAATATCACTTAACACATCTAGATAGGCGGCTTGCTTTCATCACGAAATTCCCACGGGACTTAATTTCGCGACATATCCTCTCTGACTATTAGTGCTCATTTCTTTTATTAAGCCTTCTGATTTGTATCCACTAAAACTCGCCATAAAAGCTCTCTAAATTCAAAACACAACACAGAGCTTGGGCTACCTGTGATGTTCCGTGCACGAAACCGTCGGAAAAACACCTTACCGACTGGGCCCAAGGTTCAAATTTGTTACACACAGGGTGGGCGACGAGGCTTGAGTCTCAGTGACAGGTACAACGTGAGGCCCTTCTCAGGAAAATACTGCCGTGCACGGAACTTCGTGGCAAAGCAACGTCGACAGTCCTTGATGGAAGGGAGTCGTTAAATTAGCGAGCGGATATTCCCGCACCGAGGCTGTTTTTGTCCGATAGAGAAAGCCATTAATTACAGGAGGATTTTAACTGGGCTAAATCTGGAGGCGACATGAGCGTTTGGAGTGAATTTACGGCTGATTTCCCTCGGTGGATATGCGAGACCGCCCCCACCAAGTAACCAACATGCAACCTTTGGTAATCATATGAACGAGAGAGCAAAGGTAGAACTAAAACTCCCTAGAATCGCGCTGAAACGGCCAAAAATGCTAAGAACATACCATAAATAAGACAAGGAGGCAAGGTAAGAAATTCTGATGTATTTTTATTTCTATTTTAATGCCCTAAATAACGATCTCTAAATTCCCCATACAAACCCTCATAAAATTTATGTAACTCAACAATGACTCTCCGTGAGCTTGGGGTACCTTTGGGTTTTCAGTGACCTGACAACTTATTTTTGCGGGAAAGAGTGTTCTAAAAATAGAATCATTTGTGACTGTGCTTGGGAGCCCACCCATTCCATAAGAAAACTCTTAAATAATTTACTCTTGTTTATTTTAAGTAGTGGTAACGTAAATTGATAATACGCAATTTCCAGTTCAACTTTTAAT
Organism: Montipora foliosa; assembly: GCF_036669935.1. NCBI lineage: Eukaryota > Metazoa > Cnidaria > Anthozoa > Scleractinia > Acroporidae > Montipora > Montipora foliosa. Next base: position 58,845,000 of record NC_090869.1, on the reverse strand, counting down.
TATTCAGCTATCTACAGTGCGTTGTCAGAGCATTTATATGGTATAAAATGCGGTCAACGTTTGCTAATTGCTGATGACGATATTACGCGACTGTATATTACACCATGAATTGCGAGATGGCGCAGTCCTTTCATAAGAGCATCTATAACTTCTGCGGACGGAGAAAACGCTTCGATAAATTGATACCCAATTCGAGGAGATTGAGATGATCAGAAGCAAAAAATTAAGAATCACTCTGAGGAAAAACCTGAGCACTTGGTCTACAGCCCAAGACTGAAGACATAGCTCTCTTAAATTCTGGCATTCTATAGGCATACATAATGGGATTGACTACGGAATTGGCATAAACTAAAGAAACCAAAAAGAAACGCAAATGATTTGCTTGCCTGGAAAAGGCATGAAAAGGTCTTTTGGAGAATATGAGAAAATAAGAAAGAATGTACGGTAGCAACAACGCTGAAGATACAAGTGTCATTATGAAAAGTGTCTTGGTCAGTTTTCTTTCTCGACTTACTGCGCCATGGTAGTGAGGATAAGTTCCGCAATACATTTTAACAACGATCGATGAATACGAAACAATGATAATAAAAAAGCAACAGGCCGCTAGTCACAAATATGAGTAAAATTCCCAAGGACCCTTTAATTTAAAAATGATATCCAGGTACAGGTAAGCGGAGTTTATAACACCAATTAACCAAGCGGCCGCAATAGACGCGCCAAAGATCCACTTTTTGAGGAGACGATGCTTTAATGGACGAAACGTGGCGTGCACTCGCTCCAAAGAAATAACAGCAAGGTGTGTCACCGAGGCTCCTGCGAAGACGAAAAGGATAGCAATTAACATACTTTCCCCGGCTGGCGACAAATGGCTCTCCCAAACGCTGCAATTACGTCCTGAATTGAACACGCGTATGCTCAGCGAGACTCCTCCAACAAACATGTCTGCAACTGCCAGACTGATCACCAAGTACATGCTACGCTTGCGAAGACTGGGCTTTTTGAGATAAACAATGACTGCAAGGCCATTGACCGTTACTATGGCAATACCTATAGTACACAGTACTGTAAGCCAAGCAATGCACTCCGATGGAGAAATTGTCGTTAATCGTCCTTCAAGCGTGTTATTTTGCTTATCCAAGGAATAGTTAGCCATCTTACTCGTTCATCTATAGAAAGAGAACACGAGAAAGTCTAAGACGTCTTATATTAAAGTAAGCAAGTACGAAGGCATCGGATACGAGAAGGTGAACTAAAAATTTACTTGGCGCTATTGTTATTATTCAGCGATTTATTCCAGCATGGAAAACCAGGAAAAAATGTCATGACTAGTGATGTTGTGAAGAAAAAAATATTAATATTTAATATGCAAGGCTCGTGTTCTTCACATAATTTTTTTTCTATTTTCATTTCACGTCGTTGTCAAGACGAGAACCGTTTATAAACGTGCAGGGAATGCAAAGCCGTTTTTTGCACATAAAAGCCATTTTATTTTGAGGCTTTTCCGTCGTCGCCTGGAACAGGAACGGTCATTTGCATAGTTGGTCATTCCCTTTTTTCGTCACAGCTTTTGCTTATGCAGATAAAGCACGTCCCGTAATTTTAGGACCGCGATAGTTTACTCTCCCAATAAGAGTGACATCGATCATTCAAAATTCGGGCAAATGACTTCTAACCACATCGCAAACGTTTGAAAAAGCTGAAATGATGTTGCTAAGGAAGAATAAAACAATTTGTGTATTCAGTTGTGATCATGAGAAGGCACGGAACACTTTCGCAGACTGTGTTTATAAGAACGTAACATATGTAGGTAGCTGGTTTTAGTATCCGACCTGTTCAGTTATGGTAGCCGTAGGCTTGATCGATTCTTCCCTGGGTTCAGTTTTTGTAAAGTAATTCTCATGTTTTAGTATTTAATTTAAGGCATATTTTCCATATTGGCCTTCTCGATCAGCATATTTCTTCATAACACCTTCACCATTATTTTTTCATGTTCCTTTATAATTTTTCTTAGCTGAAAAATATCTTTCAAGAAATTGCAAGCGACATATTTGTTCCCGTGAAACTGATGCTCCCTGGCTGTCTCATTTCTGTGTCGAACACTTACAACACTTTTTCGAAACTGAATATGAGGACATAATTATTGGAACCGCTATAAGGAAACCCTCACCTTGATTTATGGAAGCACTTGAACTGCGGCGATGTAAACAATTAGTAAAAAGGAAACGTGCTGGCAGAACGTAAAAGAAATGACTTCAACCAACTTGGGACTCATGAGAAATGAATGAAGCACCTGCAGCCGAGAAAGCTGGCTGTGTGCCTGCCCTTTTACATCAAAATTAACGTTGAATTAATCCATTAATATTCGGGAAACCTGTCAATAGCTTACCAATAGAAATTTTAATGATCTTATTGAAAAAAGAGAAAATAAACAATAACGACTTACGTTTGACGCGCAATTATCACCGAGGACCATTATTTGAACACGATTTCTGTTGAAAAAGTACATTATTGTTGGATTGTTCTGTGTAATAGGGACTTACGATGTAAAATTAATGCAATTAACCTAAGGATGAGAAAGTACATTCAAACTTGGTAAAGTCAACCAGCGACAAAAAGAAAATCTTGGACTGAGCTTCATTTAGCGACACCTGCAAAAACTGCTGTTACAAAACAATCTTACCCACGTTTCGACAAAAGATAATTCCTTTTTTGTCCCTTGTGATCTTGCTTTGTTTTTTTGTCGGTTGACCAACACAAGCCAAGAGAATAGACGCTTCCAAGGTTTTTGGCGCCATCTTGGTTGGGGGGAAAACACGTCTAAATTTAAAGTAAATGTGTGGGACTATTTGGCCGACTTTGAACTGCTGTAGCGCCGCTAAAAAGAAATGGATTTCCACAGTGATATTGTCTTTTAAAAAATATTTATACTGAAATTTTTTTAATGAAATACAAAGAACAGATTCAGGCTACAACGACCATAAACGAGTTTTTCAAGGTTCCATACAAACCCTTCTAAAATCATCACGGCAAATTGCCGCAAAATTAGAGGCAACATGATTGAGTCTCAGAAGATTTATTGTTCGAATTTACAGACGTCATACCTTCCTTAATGGCCTTATTTTCTGTTGAATGAATGATATCAATAAAACCCTTTAAAGTGGTGGCAAAAGTTGGAAATCTGTCTCCTTTTAGCAGCGCTACAGTGGTTCAAAGTAGGTTAAAATCCCATACATTTACTGTAAAATTTACCCGTGTTTGCCCCTAGCCAAGATGGCGGTCAAAAACCGTGGAAGGGTCTATTCAAATAAATATTTTTTATACATATATATACATATTTATTAACACAAAACACGTGAAGAACGAAATTTAAACCAGGCCAAAACTAATTGCTTCCAATGCTTTCAAGACTATTAATCCCGATTTGTCCATATTGACGTACGTTTCAAGCTTATCACTAGTCGCAGTCAGAGTTTAATTGCTACTGTTTTGAACAAGCATGACACTGTCGCTGGAAACTGCGATAATGAAACATATCATCGAGTCATAGAGACGAACAAAGCCCTCTTCCACTGGGTAATATGTCAGTTGACTTTTTTAGCCGCCCCGAAATTGCCCCAATTTGCATTGTTTTTACTCAGACCTTCGAGTGCGTCCAATGAAGCTTGAGAGTTAGTCAGCTGTTGTGTCAATAGTAAGCCGTTCGGGCAATTTCGGCCATTGAGAAACAATTTCCATTTTTGCAATTGTTACAAATCTATCTTATACGTATATATATATTTTTTACTTTGTTTTGTTTTTTTGTTTTTGTTTTTTTAATCAACAAGGCTGAAAATCCAACGATGTAGTCACAAGCTAGTAGGATCCGAAGGATACACAACGCTTTGCTACAAATGTTAAGTGATTTGAATGTAGAAATAGTGACAGCGAACAACTAACTGATCCATTTTTAATGAAAAACATATTAGGCCATTCCCTTTTTTTTTTTTTTGTTTTTTTTTGTTTACCGTCGAATGCGTTTCCGGATATCGGGTCGGTCGGTCGGATTGAAAAAAAAAGCCTTAAAAAAATCATAAGCATTCTCGGAATCGCAGCCCTGGTACCCCAGCATAATAGCTGTGGAGCCAGGAAAACAACAACATATGAACCCAAAATCAATATGGCGTAAACGTTGGTGAAGGTTGTTGCAAAATTAAGACAGCGTGGGGAAAAGGATCAACCACCGAGACTCATTTGCTACATAAAATGGCTTTAAAACGTCGTTGGTTTTTTTTTTTTTTTTTTGAAAATGCCAAAACTTTGGGTCGATCGGACGACGCGAAACGGAGAAAAAAAAGGGGATGGCCTTATGCCGTGAGTGGGAATCGAACTCACCAGTTGCTCTTTGGATTTGGCAGCAAAGTTTGACCTTGTTTTGAAAACTTCAGCTATATATCTCTCATGTATAAATCCAACAAATGAATAGGCAAGTGGTAGTTTCTAAAGAAACTGTGGTGCTGCGTCGGTGGGGAAGAAGTATACAAAAATTTGGTTTTATCATCGTAATTGATAATGTAAATTGGCCACCGTACAGGGATTCTAAAAGCCGACGTTTCGAGCGTTAGCCCTTCGTCAGAGAGAATCGAGGACTTGTGACCAATTGTGGGTTACGTGTAGTTTTAATAGTAGAGTAGGAGCTACCCTATTCGTGGTTAACACGACAATGTGAAAAATACTACTTGTTTTAACAATGGACATCTTTAACTTTTTTCCCCACCCGATAGCTCAACATTTACTTCCCTAAGCCTCCCATAGAGAGGTCTAGTGAATTGTTTGGATTTTGGATTTGGCAGCAAAGTTTGACCTTGTTTTCAAAACAAAACAAAACACGACCTTGTTTTCAAAACTCCAGCTATATATATATAAATGTGTGAACGCTGTTGGATGGCCAACGATGATGCCGCTTGGGAAAAGGATACAGCCGGTAACTTGCATGATCAGAAGATGGAGCGAACTTTTCTCGTGTAATTGAAAGTCCCTTTATTGTACGTTTCGCACGTTCGGGCTTCTTCAGTAATACTGTACAAGATAATGAATTCTTGGAATAAAAATTCGTAAAACTAGTCTGGACTTTTATCTGTAAAAAACCATGGAAAAATTATGTAAATACATATGATAGATAATTATCGTAAAACAAAGTTAAAGGTAAAGGTTCAATTCGAAAAATAGGATTCGCTATAATTAACACCAAGCCAGCCGCTCAGCGTCATTTTTAATCACTAGCCATAGTGATTCAATCAACACCCATTTAGCTGGCTATTATGGCTTTATATTTTATAGTCTATTTTTAACAGGTATTTTACGATAATTATCTATCATATGTATTTACATAATTTTCCCATTGTAAAAGTCCAGACTAGTTTTACGAATTTTTATTCCAAGTATTCATTATCTTGTGCAGTATTGCTGAAGAAACCCGAACGGGCGAAACGTACTATAAAGGGATTTTCAATTACTCGAGAAAAGTTCGCTCCATTTTCTGGTCATGCAAGTTATTATTTTTTGTTTTTTGTTCTTTTTTTTCTTTTTTTTTTTTTCTTTTTTTTTTAACTGAGCAGAGCTCCTCAATTTGTATTTATTTATGTTTTTGTTTTCAAGTCTGCTTATCATACGACCAGTCTGGCCTGCTCACTACTATAGTGTAGTCTATTTTTCCATGCTCTTTCTTGTGCTTTTCGCAGTTTTTCGTCATTATTATTCAGCCTGTTTTCTCGCGCTCGTGATTGCTCTTTCTTTCTGTGCTCGTCAATATAAGTTCGTCTCTTTTTTCGGACTCTTCAGTCTTCCTCTCTCTTTCTTTCTCCCTGCCCCCTCCCCCCACTCCCCCCTCTCTCTCACTCATGGTTTGTCACTGATATTTCCCCTGTTTTCTCCTGCTCTCAGTCCATCTCTTTCCCGTTGAGCATCGCTTACTCGTCACCTGCTTACTGGTCTTTTTGCTCTTTTTCTCTTGATTCTTTCCTCGTTTTACGGCATATTAAAGAAATGCTTAACTCATTTCGTTCATTCTGGTTGTCTTCAATACTTTTGTTTGTTTTACTAAACCATTCAACTTCCCGCCAAAAGACGCTGGTTCCAGCAGTGCGACATTTCACGCATTGACTCACATGAACAGTTTAACGTACAGTTGGATGGTCGGACGACTTGTCGGGTGGGGGTGGGACTTGTGGCACCAATGGGTTACCATATTTTCTTAACCATGGTGCCCCGCACACGACCTCGGCTCCTCTGTTAATATCATTTTTCAGGCTCTCAGATGGTTGGCCTGAATTGATGAAAGAGCGAGCGCGAAAAAAAAAATCGATAGAAGACGTAGGGAGTACTCTTTCTCGCTTTGCCTTTTTCCGCTTCAACTCTAATTGTACTCTGTATACCGACCACATAAAAAATGAAGAATTTTCATAATCGATAGGATTTTTTGTAAGACATTATTTCTTTTGAATTAAGGGACAGATTACTCAAGATCTTGGCCCTGCTAAACGCAATTTTCTGTTGTTTCTGCATTTAGAGAGCTCAAGGTCCGTATCCAGAAGAACTCAATTGGTAATTGTTGAGAAACTTTATCTTAAAAGTAAACATTTTTGTGAGGCAGGGAGGTGCCAGGCCGTTAAAAATTTTGAACTGAACATATCATCATGCGGGCTTTGTGAGGATTTCTCATACCACTTATCTTTATCTGTGTCCAGTCTAACGCCCTAAGAATTTCAACGGAGAGTTTAGGAAATGAACGAAATGATGTATGAAATGAATCATATATTTAACTGCGGATATGAAAACAAGTGAAGCTATGATCCTCGCAATTATGAACCCAATTTTAGCAATTGTATAGAGAAGCCTTATGGGCTTTGAACTCGTAACCACTCGATGTCGGTGCGACGCTCTAACCAACTAAGCTATGAAGCCACTGATGTTGGGAGCTGGTCATCTTTGGGTTCATATGTTCCCGTGATGAATGAATTAATGAACGAAATGATGTATGAAATGAATCAAAATTGCGTTCAGTTATGAACGTAATTTTAGCAATTGCGTAGAGAAGCCTGAAAATCTCAGGACTTCAACGGCGTTTGAACCCGTGACCTAGCGATGCCGGTTGCTATGTATGATTCATTTCAAATATCATTTCGTTCATTGATTCATTCATCACGGGAACAGATGAACCCACAAATGTCCAGCTTCCAACATCAGTGGCCTCA
>NC_090869.1:58817771-58822771 GCF_036669935.1 Montipora foliosa | reverse complement strand
CTCCAGTTTCCTTGACTGAATTGTGCGCATTCTGGTATAGTTTGAGCGATCTCTTCTCCATGCACAAGTTAGTGGACAAACCTGTTCCTGACCGTTAAAAGTGATGACATCACAAGATGGGTCCGTGGATAAAGCTGGACGTATTTTGCCAGATAGTAATCAAAGCGTTTGAGAAAAAAAAAAAAAAATGGCAAAAACTCTCTTTGGGGTCCCCCGTGCTACTTTCGATCCAAAGAGGGAGAGATTAATCGGTCCCTGAGCCATACGTGATTAACCCCTTGACTACGGCAGCTCCTTCATTTGTATAATAAAAACTAAGGATAGTCTATAGTTCTGAATTCTTTTCCTTGTTCTTGTTCATGTGGTAAGCAGAGTTAGTACAGAACGCATGCGCATTCGTAAAATACGTATTAACCTTTGGATACTAGAGATTTGGCCGAAAAAAAACGTTTTGAAGCTAGTTGATGGGTTTTTTGGTCACTGTCGTACTGTTTAAGAGCTAAACCTCCCTACAAACCCGTTTCCAGGTTGTACACTCCGCGGCCTTTTCAGCCAGGTGGCAAAATAAGCGCTTGCGAAGTTCGGCATGCGCGGAAAGCAAAATTTCGACATAGTTTTTGGGTTTAAAAGTAGCACAACACTTTCGACTTTCACTTTTCGCTTTCTCTCCTTCCTTCTCTTTTCGCTTTCCTTGCCTCATTTTTCTTTTTTTTTTTTTTGTCAACTTGCTGGGCATTTGGTAGGCTTTATTTTGGTAGGAAGAGTTTCTGAGAAACCTTTCATCCTCTTAGAATTAGGTGCTCAGAAAGGTAGGTGGGTAATGGAGCAAGCTTTTCATGGAGATTTCAGGTCAGTGTTACATGGTTTTTTTTGGCCGTTTCTCCAGTTTCCTTGACTGAATTGTGCGCATTCTGGTATAGTTTGAGCGATCTCTTCTCCATGCACAAGTTAGTGGACAAACCTGTTCCTGACCGTTAAAAGTGATGACATCACAAGATGGGTCCGTGGATAAAGCTGGACGTATTTTGCCAGATAGTAATCAAAGCGTTTGAGAAAAAAAAAAAAAAATGGCAAAAACTCTCTTTGGGGTCCCCCGTGCTACTTTCGATCCAAAGAGGGAGAGATTAATCGGTCCCTGAGCCATACGTGATTAACCCCTTGACTACGGCAGCTCCTTCATTTGTATAATAAAAACTAAGGATAGTCTATAGTTCTGAATTCTTTTCCTTGTTCTTGTTCATGTGGTAAGCAGAGTTAGTACAGAACGCATGCGCATTCGTAAAATACGTATTAACCTTTGGATACTAGAGATTTGGCCGAAAAAAAACGTTTTGAAGCTAGTTGATGGGTTTTTTGGTCACTGTCGTACTGTTTAAGAGCTAAACCTCCCTACAAACCCGTTTCCAGGTTGTACACTCCGCGGCCTTTTCAGCCAGGTGGCAAAATAAGCGCTTGCGAAGTTCGGCATGCGCGGAAAGCAAAATTTCGACATAGTTTTTGGGTTTAAAAGTAGCACAACACTTTCGACTTTCACTTTTCGCTTTCTCTCCTTCCTTCTCTTTTCGCTTTCCTTGCCTCATTTTTCTTTTTTTTTTTTTTGTCAACTTGCTGGGCATTTGGTAGGCTTTATTTTGGTAGGAAGAGTTTCTGAGAAACCTTTCATCCTCTTAGAATTAGGTGCTCAGAAAGGTAGGTGGGTAATGGAGCAAGCTTTTCATGGAGATTTCAGGTCAGTGTTACATGGTTTTTTTTGGCCGTTTCTCCAGTTTCCTTGACTGAATTGTGCGCATTCTGGTATAGTTTGAGCGATCTCTTCTCCATGCACAAGTTAGTGGACAAACCTGTTCCTGACCGTTAAAAGTGATGACATCACAAGATGGGTCCGTGGATAAAGCTGGACGTATTTTGCCAGATAGTAATCAAAGCGTTTGAGAAAAAAAAAAAAAAATGGCAAAAACTCTCTTTGGGGTCCCCCGTGCTACTTTCGATCCAAAGAGGGAGAGATTAATCGGTCCCTGAGCCATACGTGATTAACCCCTTGACTACGGCAGCTCCTTCATTTGTATAATAAAAACTAAGGATAGTCTATAGTTCTGAATTCTTTTCCTTGTTCTTGTTCATGTGGTAAGCAGAGTTAGTACAGAACGCATGCGCATTCGTAAAATACGTATTAACCTTTGGATACTAGAGATTTGGCCGAAAAAAACGTTTTGAAGCTAGTTGATGGGTTTTTTGGTCACTGTCGTACTGTTTAAGAGCTAAACCTCCCTACAAACCCGTTTCCAGGTTGTACACTCCGCGGCCTTTTCAGCCAGGTGGCAAAATAAGCGCTTGCGAAGTTCGGCATGCGCGGAAAGCAAAATTTCGACATAGTTTTTGGGTTTAAAAGTAGCACAACACTTTCGACTTTCACTTTTCGCTTTCTCTCCTTCCTTCTCTTTTCGCTTTCCTTGCCTCATTTTTCTTTTTTTTTTTTTTGTCAACTTGCTGGGCATTTGGTAGGCTTTATTTTGGTAGGAAGAGTTTCTGAGAAACCTTTCATCCTCTTAGAATTAGGTGCTCAGAAAGGTAGGTGGGTAATGGAGCAAGCTTTTCATGGAGATTTCAGGTCAGTGTTACATGGTTTTTTTTGGCCGTTTCTCCAGTTTCCTTGACTGAATTGTGCGCATTCTGGTATAGTTTGAGCGATCTCTTCTCCATGCACAAGTTAGTGGACAAACCTGTTCCTGACCGTTAAAAGTGATGACATCACAAGATGGGTCCGTGGATAAAGCTGGACGTATTTTGCCAGATAGTAATCAAAGCGTTTGAGAAAAAAAAAAAAAAATGGCAAAAACTCTCTTTGGGGTCCCCCGTGCTACTTTCGATCCAAAGAGGGAGAGATTAATCGGTCCCTGAGCCATACGTGATTAACCCCTTGACTACGGCAGCTCCTTCATTTGTATAATAAAAACTAAGGATAGTCTATAGTTCTGAATTCTTTTCCTTGTTCTTGTTCATGTGGTAAGCAGAGTTAGTACAGAACGCATGCGCATTCGTAAAATACGTATTAACCTTTGGATACTAGAGATTTGGCCGAAAAAAAACGTTTTGAAGCTAGTTGATGGGTTTTTTGGTCACTGTCGTACTGTTTAAGAGCTAAACCTCCCTACAAACCCGTTTCCAGGTTGTACACTCCGCGGCCTTTTCAGCCAGGTGGCAAAATAAGCGCTTGCGAAGTTCGGCATGCGCGGAAAGCAAAATTTCGACATAGTTTTTGGGTTTAAAAGTAGCACAACACTTTCGACTTTCACTTTTCGCTTTCTCTCCTTCCTTCTCTTTTCGCTTTCCTTGCCTCATTTTTCTTTTTTTTTTTTTTGTCAACTTGCTGGGCATTTGGTAGGCTTTATTTTGGTAGGAAGAGTTTCTGAGAAACCTTTCATCCTCTTAGAATTAGGTGCTCAGAAAGGTAGGTGGGTAATGGAGCAAGCTTTTCATGGAGATTTCAGGTCAGTGTTACATGGTTTTTTTTGGCCGTTTCTCCAGTTTCCTTGACTGAATTGTGCGCATTCTGGTATAGTTTGAGCGATCTCTTCTCCATGCACAAGTTAGTGGACAAACCTGTTCCTGACCGTTAAAAGTGATGACATCACAAGATGGGTCCGTGGATAAAGCTGGACGTATTTTGCCAGATAGTAATCAAAGCGTTTGAGAAAAAAAAAAAAAAATGGCAAAAACTCTCTTTGGGGTCCCCCGTGCTACTTTCGATCCAAAGAGGGAGAGATTAATCGGTCCCTGAGCCATACGTGATTAACCCCTTGACTACGGCAGCTCCTTCATTTGTATAATAAAAACTAAGGATAGTCTATAGTTCTGAATTCTTTTCCTTGTTCTTGTTCATGTGGTAAGCAGAGTTAGTACAGAACGCATGCGCATTCGTAAAATACGTATTAACCTTTGGATACTAGAGATTTGGCCGAAAAAAAACGTTTTGAAGCTAGTTGATGGGTTTTTTGGTCACTGTCGTACTGTTTAAGAGCTAAACCTCCCTACAAACCCGTTTCCAGGTTGTACACTCCGCGGCCTTTTCAGCCAGGTGGCAAAATAAGCGCTTGCGAAGTTCGGCATGCGCGGAAAGCAAAATTTCGACATAGTTTTTGGGTTTAAAAGTAGCACAACACTTTCGACTTTCACTTTTCGCTTTCTCTCCTTCCTTCTCTTTTCGCTTTCCTTGCCTCATTTTTCTTTTTTTTTTTTTTGTCAACTTGCTGGGCATTTGGTAGGCTTTATTTTGGTAGGAAGAGTTTCTGAGAAACCTTTCATCCTCTTAGAATTAGGTGCTCAGAAAGGTAGGTGGGTAATGGAGCAAGCTTTTCATGGAGATTTCAGGTCAGTGTTACATGGTTTTTTTTGGCCGTTTCTCCAGTTTCCTTGACTGAATTGTGCGCATTCTGGTATAGTTTGAGCGATCTCTTCTCCATGCACAAGTTAGTGGACAAACCTGTTCCTGACCGTTAAAAGTGATGACATCACAAGATGGGTCCGTGGATAAAGCTGGACGTATTTTGCCAGATAGTAATCAAAGCGTTTGAGAAAAAAAAAAAAAAATGGCAAAAACTCTCTTTGGGGTCCCCCGTGCTACTTTCGATCCAAAGAGGGAGAGATTAATCGGTCCCTGAGCCATACGTGATTAACCCCTTGACTACGGCAGCTCCTTCATTTGTATAATAAAAACTAAGGATAGTCTATAGTTCTGAATTCTTTTCCTTGTTCTTGTTCATGTGGTAAGCAGAGTTAGTACAGAACGCATGCGCATTCGTAAAATACGTATTAACCTTTGGATACTAGAGATTTGGCCGAAAAAAACGTTTTGAAGCTAGTTGATGGGTTTTTTGGTCACTGTCGTACTGTTTAAGAGCTAAACCTCCCTACAAACCCGTTTCCAGGTTGTACACTCCGCGGCCTTTTCAGCCAGGTGGCAAAATAAGCGCTTGCGAAGTTCGGCATGCGCGGAAAGCAAA
>NC_090869.1:58775271-58810271 GCF_036669935.1 Montipora foliosa | reverse complement strand
AAACTCTCTTTGGGGTCCCCCGTGCTACTTTCGATCCAAAGAGGGAGAGATTAATCGGTCCCTGAGCCATACGTGATTAACCCCTTGACTACGGCAGCTCCTTCATTTGTATAATAAAAACTAAGGATAGTCTATAGTTCTGAATTCTTTTCCTTGTTCTTGTTCATGTGGTAAGCAGAGTTAGTACAGAACGCATGCGCATTCGTAAAATACGTATTAACCTTTGGATACTAGAGATTTGGCCGAAAAAAACGTTTTGAAGCTAGTTGATGGGTTTTTTGGTCACTGTCGTACTGTTTAAGAGCTAAACCTCCCTACAAACCCGTTTCCAGGTTGTACACTCCGCGGCCTTTTCAGCCAGGTGGCAAAATAAGCGCTTGCGAAGTTCGGCATGCGCGGAAAGCAAAATTTCGACATAGTTTTTGGGTTTAAAAGTAGCACAACACTTTCGACTTTCACTTTTCGCTTTCTCTCCTTCCTTCTCTTTTCGCTTTCCTTGCCTCATTTTTCTTTTTTTTTTTTTTGTCAACTTGCTGGGCATTTGGTAGGCTTTATTTTGGTAGGAAGAGTTTCTGAGAAACCTTTCATCCTCTTAGAATTAGGTGCTCAGAAAGGTAGGTGGGTAATGGAGCAAGCTTTTCATGGAGATTTCAGGTCAGTGTTACATGGTTTTTTTTGGCCGTTTCTCCAGTTTCCTTGACTGAATTGTGCGCATTCTGGTATAGTTTGAGCGATCTCTTCTCCCTGCACAAGTTAGTGGACAAACCTGTTCCTGACCGTTAAAAGTGATGACATCACAAGATGGGTCCGTGGATAAAGCTGGACGTATTTTGCCAGATAGTAATCAAAGCGTTTGAGAAAAAAAAAAAAAAATGGCAAAAACTCTCTTTGGGGTCCCCCGTGCTACTTTCGATCCAAAGAGGGAGAGATTAATCGGTCCCTGAGCCATACGTGATTAACCCCTTGACTACGGCAGCTCCTTCATTTGTATAATAAAAACTAAGGATAGTCTATAGTTCTGATAGATAATTATCGTAAAACAAAGTTAAAGGTAAAGGTTCAATTCGAAAAATAGGATTCGTTATTATTAACACCAAGCCAGCCGCTCAGCGTCATTTTTAATCACTAGCCATAGTGAATCAATCAACACCCATTTAGCTGCCTATTATATTATATTATATTATATTATGTTATGTTATATTATATATTTTATAGTCTATTTTTAACATGTATTTTACGATAATTATCTGTCATATGTATTTATATAATTTTTCCATTGTAAAAGTCCAGACTAGTTTTACGAATTTTTATTCCAAGTATTCATTATCTTGTGCAGTATTGCTGAAGAAGCCCGAACAGGCGAAACGTACTATAAAAGGATTTTCAACTACTGGAGAAAAGTTCGCTCCATATTCTGGTCATGCAAGTTATTAATTTTTCTTTTTTGTTCTTTTTTTGTGTATTGTATTTGCATTACAATGTAGCATTCACATTTAAATGATATGGGAACTCTTTCTTCTCAATAAGTTTTAATTTATACAACATGACGGTTAGCCTATTTGGTGTATTGTTTATATTCCCGCAAAACTTTTTTGACACTGATGGGGACTTACTCTTGGATGATGGACTCTTGCCAATACTTAAAATCTGGGCGTCCTAAGTTAGTGCATATCGATATTGGAACGCAAATATTGCTTGTACTCCACCTGCCTTACGATCATCATCGTCGTCATGATCACCATCAGGATCATTATCAACATCAGATTACTCATCATCATCGGCATCATTAGGGACCTTTGGATTCTACGACGAGGACGAGAACGAGTACGAGTTTTGACCGCCCGTTTTTAGCGAAAATACTAAGGAAATTTATAACCCGTAAGCTTAATCTTACTCTTTGTTAGCAGTAAAGGTTGCTCAGTTATTCTTATTGCTGGTAACTGAGCCTTTTAGCTCATCAAAAAAAAAGCCAAAACTGCTACCGTGTTGTTGACCTCGTACTAAAATGACGGAGGCATCACGTTTTTCCCGCCAAAATGACGCTGGTTTGCGCGCGCTTATTGTTGCCTTATGAGAAATTCTCGTACTCGTAGTCGTTCTCGCCTTATGAGAAATTCTCGTACTCGTAGTCGTTCTCGTACTAGAATCTAAAGCTCTCTAAAAATGGACAAAGAGAGCCGCCTACGCAGCCTTCAAGGGCATAGCCTGCGTAGCAAGCGCTAAAATGGGAGGGAAGGGGGGAGACACAGCGTGTGCTAAAATGGAAGGAAACTGGCCAGGGGAGGGGAAGGGAAGTCTGTCTGAAAGAAATTAAGAGTAAATTTATTCATAGGGCAGTTTTCAGTGTCGTAAAACAAATACCAAAGTGATTCGGTCGACCATTCACAGCAGGAGCAAACAGCGCAATAAACCGATCCAAATTCGTAGCAATTCCATGGAAAACAAAACGCGAAGTTAAAAGTCTGAAAGCCCAAAACTCCTAATAGGCCATTTTCGAAATATCAATATTCAGCTTGATAGTGAGGCAGCGAGGACAAACACATTAGAAACAAGTTGCAATGAATGTGAAAGATATTAGCGTAATATCCGCTTTCCTTTTTCCTTTCAAGATAAGCCGTGATGATGATGATGATGATGATGATGAACTTTATTCATGTGTCGATGTATTTAGCTCGCGCTAATTGGGGACACAACATAAAGATAACATAAATAATAAATATTATGATAACTAATAAATAAGAAATAAGCTATAAATTTTTATATACATTTACAATATGCTAAAAATAATCAAAATAATTCTAACAACACGGGCACATCTTTCGCCATTGCGCCACGTGGGAATCAGCCGTGTGACTGGGATAAACACTTTCAATTTATGATCAGCAAATCTTGTGGGCGACATAACATATTAAGAGTCTGCAAATTCTATAGATATTCTAAGGAGGATCTGCCTCTACTGTTCAATGATAGCCTAATAATGTCAGTGTTACACTTTGCTATTGAGGTGTGGTCGTGTGCATATGATACCAAGTACCTTAGCCAAATTGACAATTTCTTTCGTCGAGCGTGCAAGTTTGGATACACAAGTAAGCAGTACAAGAAAAAAGAAATCATTAAAGAAGGCAACAGAAAGATGTGGTACAATATAACTGGGAATTCTTCCCATCCACTGAACGTGTCATTACCCATGACGCGGGAGTAGATCCTTAAGGTCACGTGGTCATAACTATGTACTACCCAAAGTCTCCAACGAAAGGTTCAAGCGCACATTTGTGAATAGATGCCTATTTAAATTTTTCTAAAAATGTACTCTTTTTGGAATTCAGTCATTTATACGAAACCAGTTACCAATTACTCCTGGTAACCCATAAACTTCTAATTCTTCAAACAAAATGTTGTGGTCCACCGTATCGCAAGGCTACTTCAGGTCAAAAAATCATGAAAACCTCGTTACCCCTATCATTCTGAAAACACCAATTACTTATGAAAGAAATACTTTCGAGCAATTGTCATTTTCAGGTGTCTATGTTGTGACAATAGGCTTTTTGCAGCTAGTGTTCGCGAAGTTACAAAAACTGCCATTAACTAATTTCACCATCCCATAAGGCAGTACGTTTTGGGGGGTCTTTACATAAAAACAATACAAGTTATTTACTCTTGGGACTGTATCATGCTTCAGTGGACTGGATATCCATTGTTTTAATGCAAATAGAGCCCCCCCCCCTCAAAAAAAAAAAAACTGGAATTGGTGAGAAAAGTGAATACTGGATCGGAACTCAAACTGCCCTCTGGGACATCTAAAATAAAGAAAATTTAAATTGAAGGGGCTAAGTCACGCAAAATGTGGAAATTTCATGACACTCATAGCCAAAAAAAAGAATGAAACAATGCAATAACCACTTAAAACTGTTAAACAACATGAAAGAAATACAGCAAAAGGAACGAGAATCATGAATGGAGACAAATGGACAAGATTGAAACATATGGCATTTAGGTAATCTTGAAAAAGTCGGGCCGAGTTTTTTTAAGTTTATGGCAAATCGGCTGTAGAAAGGTCGTTTTGTTCAAACTCATATTGTTTGTGATGTGACGATAATTATATTAGTAAAGGAATTCCACATTACCATTTTTGACTTTTAAACTCGCGATTAAACTTAAAATTTTCCCAAAACACTCAAGAAAAACGTGACATAGCTCCCGCTTTAAGTTGCTTTGTTTTAGATGTCCCAGTGAGCAATTTGCGTGCCAGTATGGCGGTTTTTGTATTCAAGCCTTCAATTTATTTTCTCTTAAGAATGGCTTTCACTAATACAAGAGGTGGAACTCAAATAATGCATAATTAAATTACCAAATCGTGTAATAAATAATAAATGCAGGTGATAATAAATAAATAAGTAATTGTTAATTATTGAATGAAATCTTAATTAGTACAAAAACAAGTAATACTATTAATAGCAAATAAATAAATAAATAAAATAAAATGGGGGGTCGACAGCCTAAGAAGGTAGCTAGGTGCCTTCAAGGATCTTATTGAAGACTGAGCGGTAGACCTAAACGACGGCACATTGGTGGAGGAGATTACCTTTTCTGGTAACTGGTTCCAATTACTAATAGCCCGAGGGAAAAATGAATAATTAAACGAGGAAATGTTAGCTTGTGGCTGACTTTAAGGAGAGGAGTTATATCTAGAAGGCCTATAGGGACGCTTAAATATATCAGGAAAAGGCAAATTAATTAGGTTATTATTTAGCATGTAGGATAGTGTTACTTGGCTAGCCAAGCGTCTCTGTTCAAGAGTGTCCCAATTTAGATTTTTGACAAGCTCAGATGTAGTTGAGTACGGGTTGTACGTGTTGGTGACAAATCTGGCTGCAAATTTTTAGACCTGTTCAATTCGGTTGACATCAGTGTCAGTAGATGGGTTCCACACTGGAGTAGCACACTCTAAGATTGGTCGCATAAGGGTGAATTCGAAGTATGCCCTTTTTTTAACTTCCTGACTGCATAGTTTAGAGTTCTTCTAATCAGGCCCAGAACTTTTATTGTCCTTGTCTGATATTTTGGAAGTATGTGGTTCCCAGCGTAACTTAAAGCAGCAACGCACACCAAGGTAATCTTGTTCAGGTACTTTATCGAGAACTTGACTGTTGATGGAGTAAGAGAATTCAGATGGTTACACAGGCTCCCCAAGCTGAAAATACGTGGTGTATGCGACAGCTTGTGTATATAGAGAAACACTAACTCGATTGAATTTGATCGCGCGCTGGCAACACGACCGTTGTTGACTGCCCGGTCACAAGTCAACAACGGTCGTGTTGCCAGCGCGCGGTCAAATTCAAATGGACCAATCAGAGTTGAGGCTGAAACCATCTTGCGAGTTTCCGTTGTTGACTGCCCGGTCACAAGCCTCTGAGGAAAGCCGAAGAGGTGAATTTTAAGGCAAAGTTTTCGTTCGTCACGAGCCTTTCGGCCGCCGAAACACACGTATTTGGAGTGAAAATTATTGGGCTTTATGGAACTGTTGTTTTTATTGCGATTCGGGACTTTTCCTGTTGAGGAGAAAAAGATTTGTGGAGTGAGGTCTGGCCGGCGATGGATGGAGTTACCGGCCTTCCTATTATTTCAGTAACGGCCTTCCGGATCACTTCACTAAACGGCGTCAGAATGGCTCGAAACTCGGCAAAAGAGACAAGTTGGTCACACATTTGAGGTAGGAAAACTTTATTTCAAATGAGATAGTTATTTACACAATTTTTTTATGATCGGTGATTTTCCCATACAATTCTCTATATACACAAGCTGTCGCATACACCACGTATTTTCAGCTTGGGTAGCCTGTGATGGTTACCGTTTATTCGTGATGGATAACAGGTACCACGTGATCACTTGCTGCAAAAGGTCTATTGCTTAAATGGGCCCTTTTCATGAAACTGTCACATGGTATAAAATCTTCCCTGCTGGATGGCAAGCTACGCACTGGGACATCCAAAATCGTAAAGAAAAGTCACGCTTGGCTGGTTGAAATCGCTTTCTTTTGGAGGCTGTTGTATACCTTTTGCCATCCAGTATGGCGGATTTTGTACCATGTGACAGCATCATGCAAAGAGCCCATTGTCCAGTTAAGTGAAAGGATTACTCTGCAGTTCTATCTTCCACCAATTATTTGTCCGGCATACAATCGAAGTGGGGCAGACATGCCTCAAACCAGACTGGCAAGAATAAAGCAACTTCCTAGCGCTAAATTGTCTTCAAAAAGCAGCCCTTCAAAGTATTAGTATTAGTGCACTAGAACCTCGTCCCTTGTGATTCTCAGTCAGCTTCAAGGACCGGTGATTTTACACAACCAGCAGCATCCCACGTAAACGCCACCAAACGTCTTGTTCTATCTTTTTAAAGCGGAAATGGCAAAAAGAAACCTAAATGGCCAGCGGTGTTTCAATGAGAAAAAGAAACAAAATGGCTTCCGCTAGCTTGGACGAAGAAGAAACAGAGCTTAACTTTGGAAAGCTTCTTGTGCGAACATTTAGTTCAACTGCACCGCCAGATTCCAAGCGAGAAGTTCAATGGAAAGTGGAGAGGTTGAACTTGTTAAACATTGCGAATCTCTGCATTAAGAATCTTATTGACTCTGCTCTAAACCTCGGACGAGTTATTAACGATGAGTACTTTGAGCCTTTTCAACAGTTTTTTGTCGTTTTGGAGAGCGTTTTACGGCATGGACTAAAGAGTGAGTACTACATATTTGGTCCATTTTTACACGTAATTAGTTCAATTGTTTAAATAGTATTTCAAGATAATTCTACGGGAACAGTTCTTTCTTGGATCCATCTGACGTCACGGCCTACGGCCATGCTTGTTGGTTCAAAGAACAATAGGGAAAAAGTCTTTTAAAAATATTTAATTCTATTGTCATGCAAAACTTGAGCTTCATTTTTCTATTGTTTTGGCACCAACATGGCCATCTTATCACATGAGTGCAATCAAAGCATATGAAAATGAAACCAGGGGTCAATATAATAAAACTTTTACACGTCGTGTAATTTACAACTGTAGCCATTGGTTTAGAGTCTGAGAACAATAGCTACGCTTGTAAATTACACGTGTAAAAGTTTTATTAAATTGACCCCAGGATTAGTTTCTGTAAGAAATTAGGATTACTTCCCATCTTAACAGGGAGCTTACTGGGCACCATAGCTTTCAACCCTCTTTTATAGCCTTTCTTATTACAAATTTTTGGATATGGATCCCCAGAGATTTGTAGCAATATTTTATGTGACATCATACATTGTTATTATTAATTGACTTTTTATGGCTACAACCCCAAGGAAAAGAAATTGCTGCAGGTGTGGTCGTTTGGATGTGCATAACGGAATGAAGGTTTCACTATTTTAAAAAAAAATAAGGCAATTTGCCTGTGCAAAATGTCCAAAATGTCTTTGGAATATTTTTCCTTGGCTGAACTGCAAAATACTCTGCTACTTATTTGCATTATTATATGAATGACATGTATTGTTATAAATTGCCTCATTCTTGAAGTGATACCACATTCTCGCCATCAGAGCCTCGGATCGACCCAAGGCTCTGGGACACTCTATGTAGGAGAACATACGCCAAAGGGTTCTTATAGGCTAAAATGGCTATTTGAACCTTTCATAGGCGCCTGCTCACTCCTCGTGCTAACATGAATGCACCAATTAGGGGTTTTGCTAAAAGCAGGCCCGCGGCCCAGCGGCCCGCGGCCCACGGCCCGCCACGGCCCGGCGGCCTGAAGGCCCAGCGGCCCGCGGCCCACGGCCCGCGACAGCCCGGCGGCCCGGTGGCCCGGAGGCCCACACAGTTTTGTTGTCTAGCGGTAAATCCACGCGCATGCTCAGATTTGCATCGGGTTTGGGCACGCAAATGAAAGACGGTGAGTTTGAATTCGTTTACCATTTTAATAATCATTTCAATCCTTTTCAATCCTTTCTTTCGTTGCATGTTGCTAAGTGAAAAATGTTGTCATTCTCTGAAGGTGTTCGCCTGTTTACAACAACAAACAGAAACAAGGATTCAAATGATTAATGGTAAACGAATTCAAACTCACCGTCGTGAGAGAGCTGTAGCACTAATTGGGGACACTGTCAACTACATGTAAAATCAACAAATTGATGCAAATCAAATCAAGTGTCAAATGCACACTTATTGGTTGGTTTGAATGCAAAACTCTTCTGTGTCTTTGTTAATTTAAAGTGAGGCGGAATATTCTTGGTCAGAGGAAGGATTACTGGGGACCCTTAGAAGCTCTGGAGCATGTTGCACCCGAGTCAGCTGAGATAGTAAAGAGTGTGCAAAATCTTCCTAATATAAAGTATGTGATTGCTTTATACAATGTACATTACTTTAGAGTTAAGAATTGAGTTATTGCAGAGAGCTACATGTATAGTCAAAATAAACAACTGCAATGTGGTTATCATCTGGATTATCGTCCACCCATCAATTCAAAAGTAATGATCCAACTAATTTCAGAATGGATTCATTCATTATGAGAAAACTTCTGCAGGCATCTGAGTGCTCTCAAAAGGTATCAGACCTATGCATACAATGGCCAATCGCCTGACTTCTAGTTCAGATGCTTTAAGGTAAATTAAAGACTTGTTACGACCTCAACCCCCTTATCTTTTGGAGACTAGCTCATTGGTGACAATTATAATGATTGTGTGATTAGAATTAATTTTATTTCCTTGCTGTGTGTGATGATAGGACTTATGTGTTATAATTCATGAGAAGAATCCTTTTTTTTCTCTTGAAATCTTTTTAACAACCAGGGGCGTGTTTCTAGATCTCGAAAGTCCCGAAACTTTATGGGTCATTTTCAGGTGTTACATTTCCCTTTGTATCTCAAGAATGGAAAGGGTTTAATTCGTCAAACTTCACAGTCTTTTTTCTTTTTCTTACCTTGAAAACATGTTAAAAGATCGGCTTTCCAAAAACAAGCGGTTGGCAGTTTTGCAAATTGCTTTTCGGTCCCGAAAAGGTTTCGGGACTTTTGAGAAATGGGCCCTAGGGCCCAGTTGTTCAAAGCCCAATTAGGACTCTAGTCTTGCATTTTGTAGTCAACCTGCATTATTATTATTATTATTATTATTATACTCCTCCTAGTGGATGGTGTGATTGTATTGGGAAAGGTAGAAGGGCTGAGAAAAGAGGAAAGAACAAGTGTAAGTGGACGCATGAGAAGAGGAAGATGTTGTGGGTGTGTTTTGTCAGTAGTGGTTGGAAGAAGACAGGAGGATACATTGTTCATGTATATCAAGAACTTCAAGGTGAAGGCTTTGTGGGGACAAGAAAGGTTGCACGAGTGTGCAGTTAGGGTTAGGATTACCCTAACCTTTGGTAGTGACATTGAAATTTACTGGTTTTAATGCTCAGGATAGGGGAAAAGTGAATGGTTACATGCAATGACCCAAGACAGGAATGACTGGAAGCAAGCAGTTGCAGTCATCTGTCGATGCCAGCCACCATAGTCGCACATTCCAGCCGAGCAGACAGATCATGCCAAGGGAACAGTGTCTGGCAATTACAGAACAGTCGCTTGTTTGCCACTGGGATCTTAGTAGAGAAGCTGTATGGACGTTTGCGGGGTAATACACGTAGGATGTATCCGGATGGCAGAAAGGGCGTAGGAAGAGATCACAGGGTACAAAAGATAGTTGGTGATAGACAAAGTGATGAAAAGCAAGGATTTCCAAGGTTGAGGAAAGGTGTTTGGCGATGGTATGGATAGACTGATTATTAAAAGGCCTATGATATGGTGCTGCCTTTTTGGATGTTGAAATGTTGAAAACGGGATGACAACATGAAGGGTTTGCTGCTTGGTAGTATATTAAACGATTTGAAAACTGTGTTGACGTCAAATGAGAAAGTGTTGGGTGAAGTGCAGATCAAACATGGAATATTCCAGGGGGACTCCGATCCTTGTCTCTACTGTTGCTTCTTCTTGTGATGATTCCTCACACCATGTTGTTGAAAAGGTTGAGCATCCATTTGTTGTTTATGGACTACTGGTGTGGACAATTTGTATGGAAGGATTGAAGAGGAGCAATTTTTGGGCATATTTTTTTCAGTGGACATAGGGATGGCAGTTGGGCTGGAGAAGTGTGCTGTGTTGGTGTTGAAGCAGGGGACGAAGGTTTGTTGTGAAGGAATTTTGTTCCTGGATGGTCACTACAGATGATGGATGGGGTTGATGAGAACGTGTTGGAAGGTGCAGATAAATGCAGATGGAGACAAAGGAGAAGCTCAAGCAGAAGTATGTGAGGAGGGTGAAACTGGTGGCGAGGTCAAATTTGTATGGTAGGAATTTGATTAGGGTGATAAATGCTTGGGCTTTAGGTGTGGTGATGTACATGTACAGTGCAGGGATTTTTTTTGGATTGGAGTGATGAGGAACTGAGGGCAACGGATGTGAAGAGGAGGAAGAGAATGACAGTGTTTGAGCATTCCATAAGAAGAGGAGTGTGGCTAGGGTTGTACATGAGGCAGGGCTGTCATTAGTAGCCGGCAGCCGGCGATTGTCGCCGGCTACTCTGACGAAAATCGCCGGCTAGTTCACTGACGAAATGACACCAAAAGTTTAGATACCGAACAAGTCTGACCAGCATATTCATTTCCTTGGTAGAAATGTGAAAAGTAAAGTATCTTATTTCCGAATTGTAGGCTTTTCTTCCAAGAAAAGTAATGACAAAGTAGGTTTCTTAATACATCACAAAGTCCGCTCCGCGTGCTGAGTAGTTACCAGGACTCCTTTCTGCTGTTACATAACATTTTAGTGTGACATTGCGCGTGACTGAAAAAGCCAATATGGCTGCGAAGAGAAGACAAGGTTTACTGGATAATTTTTTCACCGTTGTTTCTAAGACGCCAAAAGGTAAGTGTTTAATTTTAACACGTCAACCACAAGGTTTGCCAAAAGTGTCGTTTTTTTGAGGACACAGCTGAAGATGAGGAAGTACAGTAGAATTGCACACCAAGAAGGAAATGGCTGAGGAGCAGAACATGGAAGATGTTTATCACATTTTTAACCTGACCGAATGCAGTTCAGACATTGATTCAGCCTTTGGCTCAGAATCGGAGGATGATTTCTAATACTAAACAAATTGCAATTTCTCATTCTATAAGGTAGTTTTCAGTGAGATTTCCTAGCTTGTCCTCAAATGTCAGAGAACTAAATAAAAATCTCTCTCGTTTATACTGTATTCTACAAATTCCAGGAAAAGGCTTACAATAGTATTTGGGCTTCTGTAACCCTAGCAGGCACAGGAAGAGCGCTCGATTGTGATTGTGATTGTCTTTCTGGTGGGAAATACCTCTTGAAAACGATGGAAATGGCATTTGTGAGACCCTGCATTTCAAAATTTTCTCGACAAATGGGGTGGGGTGGGGGGCCTACCATTTATTATCAGCCATCTCAACCCCCTCGCCTGTGGGGGGGCCCTCCGGCCCCCATAGCCATCTACTTTCAAAATACCTCTGCCTACTTAAAATCTTATTGACAGCCCTGTGAGGAGGAACTTGATCAGATGGGGTTGAAGGTCAGTACTGGGAGCTTTGTCAGAAGTACTTGTATGGTTGCATTGTTTGCTGATCAATGTGTGTTATAAGGAGGTTCCAGATGAGGTGAGGGTGTCAGAGGAATGGGAATGTGAAGATCTGATGGGATAGGAGCATTTTAGGCAACACAGAAAATAGAAGATAATGATCCAGACATTACATAAGTGTGGTTGATTGAGCAGCTCAGGATTGAACATTTTTTTGTCAATTTCTCTTGCCTTGGTTTAGGAACGTGGTGACTTAAAGAGGATGAGAAAATCACCAACTTTTCTCCCCTGGCAAAGAAAACCAGGAAGGTGCATTGGGTGTAGTTTGGAGCATTTCTTTGAAAGATCTTGGGATTCCAGATGTGGTGGGAGGAATGCAGGCCTGACCACAGTCAGTGGGACCACCCTGATCCTCCAGAAGAAATGATGTTTTATAGGCTCTAAGCCCCAGGTCTGGGGCTGTGGCTGAGCAGTGTTTATGCTTGCAGAGTTTGAATACCATCTCCTCGCAGGTTGTTGATCACAGAAAGAACTATTATAATAATACTTTAATGTTAGTAATAATAATGATGTAATAATAATTTTATGTATATATGTTCTAAGTATTATCATCATCATCATCATTGTCATCATGCATCCACATAATTGTTAATGAACAGACAGCGATGGAAATATCTAGAAACTAATTTTAAAATTACATTAGCCTTGATTATGACTGTGTTGGTTTGATTTTTAATCACTAATTTTGTGTTCATGGTCGGGAAACACCCTGAATCTGCTGGAATTTCCTGCTATCCCACACCTTACTCCACATGATTTAGTTTAAATTTGTTATTATCTTAATTTTCTATTTTTTCTTCTGTTGATGAAATAGAACAAATCATGGCAAAGGAAGAGCATGGGTGAGATTAGCACTTATGCAAAAAAAACTTGCAGAATACATTATGATCTTCGTGGAGAACAAAGACCTGGTTTGGTAAGTGTGGATGAAGAACTTTGCATATGCACTAATATTTCTAATGGACACTGGTGTAATATGGTGGCATGTAGATGCAGGCTATTAAAAATTTGATGAAAAAAAATAAGAGCTTTAAGAAAAGAACATACATGTATACAATGAGCGGTAGATCTGTATCACATTTTACAAAAACGTGAGGGAAAGCCGAGAGTTTGTAAATGGTGATGCAGGTGTAGAATATTGTATATTTATTAAACATCCGCATAAGTGTTAAATGTACTCTTAGACTAGGTATGTTTGGTGATTCAAGACACCTTAACAGGGGAAATCGAAAGAAAAGTTTTATGTAAATGAAGGGCAATCTGTATCAGATATACAGGTATTAATTAATAAAACATTTTGTTTCCATCATGAATTATTAATGAGTTTTATAAATGATTTTATTTTCTGACATGCTGAAATGAGCATTTGCTAATTAAGGGTTTACCGTACTCATATCAGTATTGACTCGTGGTTGCTTGGAAATAGACACCAATAGACACCAAACTACTACAAGTGAGGTACAGGTGTGTATGTAAAGGAGCCTTGTACAATAACAGAAGCTCGCTCGACAGGCACAAATAAATTAAAAGTAATTTGAAGGTCATACATGTAGGTTTCACTCCTATTCAGCAGCATTTGCATTTTTACGAGCATGCCTGAACCTTTACTGGTAAATAAATCACTATTGTTAACCTGGCCATTGATCTTATCCTCCACAGATTTCTCTTTTTTCATCAATAATATGACTATTAAGGTCTTGGTAAAGGAAAATGAGGTGTCCGTGGAAAAATGAAATACTGTAGGCCATTTCCGAGTTCAAGTCTTCCTCCTGTTCAAAGCGAGTCTAAGGGAAAAGTTTTTCTTATGACAATTAGTTTTGATCCATATGTAAAGTAGAACTAATTACGATCATCAAAACTTCGCACTTAGACTCGCTTTGAAGAGGAGGCAGACATGAACTATTGTCACGCTGCTATTTTTTATATAGGGTCAAAACTACATAAATTATTACGGTATCATAATAAAACTAATAGATTGAATTATTTGTCTGTTCAAATAATTTAAAAAGTTTTAGTTTTTGGTATTTAATATTGCTTTCTAGTTTTGAGGGCTCAAACTCAGAACAACTGAGTCTGCTGCAGATTGAAGCTCCTGCCCCTTCACTTTATTGTGAAAATAGATTTTAGCAACTAAAGCCAAAATAAAGGGTGTGTTTGCAAGGATTTCCTGTTGCCATGATGATAACTTGTTATGTCACAAAAATTACTGCATCTTGTTCAGCAATAATTGATGTTTGACATGGTACCACAAGATTGCTGTTACGTGATAAAGTGTTGTAGTGTCAATCCTTCTAATAGCATTAGGTCTCTTGAAAGTGCTGAAACTGGTTTGAGCTACCTTAAGTTAATTAAATATTATTTCAGCGATTGGTATGAACCTCATTCTGTAATGATGCATGAAGAAGGTGGTGTGATATCTGGTCTGTTGGTTGGGCTCAACATTATTGATTGCAATTTTGACTTGAAAGGAGACAGCCTTGATGTTTGGGTGAGTTTCAACTGAAGATACAACTGAGATTACACTAAATTCATGATTCTCTGCAGTAAACGTTTTTTTCTGTTTTTACACTGTCCATGCCAACATTGTGTGTTCAAGGGGAAAGTGTCATTGAACGCGCTAATCCTTAATTGTCATGTAATGTATTTGATATTTTTGTTGATCAAGATGAATAACATACTCTTACCTGCACAGTTTTTTAAAGAACAGTCCAATAATCAATCAAAGGAGAGAAAATATCCATATTTCTTTATTTTGTTTATTATTTTATTTTAAATTGTACTTATTTTATTTATTAGTGTTTATTCCTTTACTTTTATATTAATTTTTTACATTTCTGCATACAGTATCTACATGCAAATATCTGCATCTCTTTCAGTCCAATATAAATCATTTCATCAGTTCATTTATTTTGTTTTCCATATCTTATGATTTGTTCTGTTTGATTTGAAGAAACTAACATACTGTGATCTAGTGAATATACATGTATGGTTAATCCTATTTATTTGAGCTGGGATTTTGTCAATTTTGATGTGAACGTTATCATCACATTTTGTGAAACAATCCAGACTTGAGCTTAATGCGAAAAGCCATCTGTGAAATTGCCAACCGTTTGTTTTGGAAAGCCGATCTTTTAACATGTTTTCTAGGTAACAAAAAGAAAAATAACTGTGAAGTTTGACGAATTAAATGCTCTCCGTTCTTGAGTTACAAAGGGAATTGTGACACCCGAAAATGGCCCGTAATTAAAAGTTTTGGGACATTTGAGGAACGGCCCCCAGGTCACTCTCATTGCAAGTTCATATTAATACATGTATGTCCCATAATAGTTGAATGTGTGATAGTGAATACTTGTATATGAAATTTTAAATAATTTTTCGAACTGCAATCATGCTCCTTTTTCTTTTTAAAGTCATCAGTCCTGGATCTAAGCTTGTATCTCAAGGATGGAAATTACTTGGAAAAACCACCTGAGAATAAGAAGTAAGGGACATATTATGTTCCATACATGTACAAATGACTTGTAAATGCATGCACACCAGTACACGACATGTGATAATTGGATTTCACTTAATTGTATTGCTGGAATTCTCTATTCCTGTGCAAATTCTCTGAGACAAAACTTGAACTGTTTTTTTTTTATTCTTCAAACACCAAATCCATTCCCCCGAAGACTGGAAAGGATTATTCAACCTAGAATTAATAGTTGTTTTAAGTATTATTTAAGCAGTCAAGAACTATTCATTAACCCATTTACACACATTTGACAGCTACATGTACGTGTAAATATGTCAACTCAGCAACCCATGCAACGGTGTTCAAATAGCAACCATACAAACTTTGCAAGTAGACGTGACTGTCAATGAAATTCGCACACCCTTATTGGCGGATAATTTGTAAAAAACTTTGTTAGGTGGCCACAGTAAGGTGCATTGCACTGTAACAGATTTCACTCCTGGACCAAAAGATTTTACTCGTCACCTGGGGGTGTCCTAGGGGGTTTGAGGCGTCAGTGGCTTAAGCTGATCGATGTACAACTGTAGCGCCTTTAAGTTACTATTTTAATCAATTTGCATCGGGTCATGATCTTTTTTTTTTTTCGTTTTATTAGATGTATGATATAATATTTAACAAAAAAGAACAATTTGTCTTCTCAAATAGTCAAATCTTTGTCTTGAAGTTTTCATCTTTTCCTCTTGCAGAAGTGAAGACAAAAGTGACAACAATGATTTGAGTGTTCTCATAGATCAGAAAACGTATTTAGAAGAAATTAATAGAAATTTGACGTAAGTTGTTAGGAAAATGTGGTTTAAATTGATGTCTTTTTTGTTTGATGTTTAATGTGTCATGAATTTCTGGCAGGGAAACTACTCAGTATCTTTGTGGTTTACATCTTAAAAGCATACTGTATCACTTAGCTGAGTTTTATGCGTCATTTTGATATTCTCTCGCAAGAAAAACCAATGTAACGATTATTTAACAGTACTATAGTTTACAGCTAAGCCTACATGTATGGCAGTAATACAGTCATGTACATCATCCCTGGTAGAAATCGTACCCAGGATCCGTATAAGGTCCTACTAAGGTCCTGACAGGATCCTACATGTATTGTGAATCCTGTTAGGATCCTACAGGATTCCTTAAGGATCCTCCTAACCAAGATCTTGAACAGGATCCTACTAGTTAAATGTGAGAACATTATTCTTAAAGGAAACGAAAGCCTAGAACCTGTTGACTGATAGAGGGATTGAATCACTGATCTTTTGCTAAATTGAGTTTCTATTTGACCATTATTCAGCTCCACAGTTCACACATTACAGTCGAAATTAAAGAATTTTAAAATGACAAATGATGACCTGTCAACTCAAGTAAGTATAATTATGTTGCATTCAAATTCCGTGAACCTCGGGTTGTGATTCCTTAAAGCCTAATGTGTGTTACAATTGGCAATTTTACTTCCAACATGTCTCGCAATAAATTTTGTGAACTTGCAGGGGTGGCATATTTTTATCCCCTAAAAATTTTTCATCTGTTCGGATTTCCTAGCTGAAAGTCTAGTGATCCGAAAATTATAGGGATCAAAACTTACCTTTTCGAAACTTTCAGCCAGAAAAAAGGCTCCCGAAAATTCTAGGTGACCTTTTGGGGTAAAAATTCGTTTGAAATGGGCATTTATACCATTTTTTAGATGTTCGAAAATCCTAGGACAGGCAGGCAAGCAAGAAATTTGACAACAAATGATCCGAAAATTCTAGATCTCGAATCGTCTTCCGAACAGATATTTTCCTAAAATTGACGTTGGGTGCCCCTGTCCTCATACTGGAGCTCTCTAATGCTTCTCGTAACACACATACAATCTGCTTACTTCATTGTCGCCTTCCCAGTGGGGCTTTTCAGGAACAAATAAACATTGAAAGTTACAACTAGTTAAAAGATAGAGAAATGGAACATTGAGAAGCATTCTTTTACACAATTTCCTAAAAGCTTATTCTTTAAACGACGTTTAAAAACTTGAACTGACCTGCTTAGCTTTAGGAACGGTTTCAAGTTGTTCCATAGCCTAACAGTTGTATAATAAAAGGTTCAATGTCCAGAAACTGTCCTAAAAAGAGAAATATAAAAGCATTTGACATTTCTTAGTTATACGTTTGCTTACTTCTTACTTAACGAATTCCGAAGTTAGATCTTTGGGGGCTTGACTGTACATGCATTAAAGGCCATAACACTTTGGCGATAGAAAAGTTGGTCTTTGACGGGCAGCCAGGATAGAGGTGTTTGATGCCCAAGCATTCTTAGCACCAGCCAATATAACTTTTTCATTGACCTCATGTGACCGAGTGGAACACCAGTCAAACAACAGTTGCATGTCAGTAAGGCTGAAAGAGAAACTGCCTACACAGTAGTGTACTATCCAGTGTTCCAACCCTCGTTTTTAGGCTATTTTGCTGTGTCATTAACAAAACTGTTCTTGTACAGCTTACTTCTTGCACAGAGCAGATTGTGCAACTTATGCAAGAAAGGGACCTGCTGCAGGATGCCAATAATCAGATGAATGAAGTCAGTGCCCGGAAACTTCAAGTGAGTTGCCAACACAATTACTGTAAAAGTAGTTCATCTATTTCTTGTGATTCGTTGACTGAAAATCCCGCGCCACAGAGTCAGTCAGTGAGTTGAGAGAAATACAGTGTAACTCCTCGCCCCAGTTGTTCGAAGGGGGAATAGCGCTATCCACTGGATAACTCAATCGGTTTTGGTAGTGTTTTTCCGCTCGACAGTGTGATTTATCTGGTGGATAGCGTTATCCACCTTTTGAACAACGGACGCCTGGCATCTCTGAATTTTCATTGCATTCTAACTCGCTTCTTGTTTGCACGGAGTAATTATATCTAGCTCAATGCTACTGGACCATGATGTAAGTCAGTTTTCTATTGTGCACGCCCTTTGATTGGACTTACGAGTAAGATTACGAGTGAGTACAAGTTTTGCAAGTTTTTTTTAAATGTACACTTGGGAAAAACTCAATCCCCAAAACCCAATGCACTCGCTCCGAACTGGAAGCACTCTTTTACTCCATTCTACATACACTTACCAATATTAATATTGTTCACCAGGGAATGCGATAGTTCCGAATTCCAGCTTCCAACTTTCTGACTGTCTTCATATTGAAACCATGATTTATTCTATTTGCGATTGAGTCACTGGAAGGCCAAATTATGGAAGATTGCGCGAACAAATTATACAATACTGGATTTTCCCTGTGAACAGAATTGTGTAGTTTCCATTTTCCAGCCCTCCTCCAAGTGGTTTTAAGGTTTTCTCAGTCCTCCCTGCAGAGGTGCTCCCTTTGTGTTCTTACAC
This sequence comes from Montipora foliosa, assembly GCF_036669935.1. Lineage (NCBI taxonomy): Eukaryota > Metazoa > Cnidaria > Anthozoa > Scleractinia > Acroporidae > Montipora > Montipora foliosa. Next base: position 58,791,779 of record NC_090869.1, on the reverse strand, counting down.
AACACTTCAAAAGTAGCCCTTTTTTTCAGCTTGCGCAAGCAGATATTGATGTTGAGAGAGAGACATACCAGAAGTCAAGGTTAGCAACTACCAGTACAGTGCACTTGCTCTATTTTGCAGGATCGAACATCTGATGGACATTACAGTACCTGCCGTCCTTCTCAGAACTACACTCACCCGGTCCATCGTACTTTACTCAGTTATGATAGAGTGGTTTTCAAATGAGTGTCGTAAAACCAAAACCAAAGTAATTACTTTGGCCAATCAAAAAGGACGGGAGACAATCCAGTAAACCAATCAAAACTCGAAGTAATTACACGTAGCCGACACAAAGCGCGGGAAAATGTGCACGCGCGAGCCATGATTGGTTTTGGTTTCACTTCTGATTGGTTGAAAAAGTGGCGCGAGAACTTTGAACCAATCACTGAGTGAAGTAATTATAAACCAAAGCAATTCGCTAATTACTTTCGACACTCAATTGAAAACCGCTCTATAGCACCTGGCTTCAAACCATTTACGATAGAAGTTCTTTTGTAGTGTCAGTAGAGTCATTTAACATCAGGTTTACGTAAAATGCGATCTGCAAAAGTGACCATGATTTTCCCGCCATTTTTCCCGTGTGGCGCGTTTTCGTTCATAACTGACCCCTCACCACAATCTTCTTCATGAACTCACGTTGAGTTCCTACTGAGTCGCAAAATAGCTTCATCGAAGCTCGCCAAATTTTTGCAGGTAAGAATTTTCATTTTATCTAGTGTCTTTTTTTTGGCCAACAATTTTTCATAGAAAGACTGCGAAATTTTGTTTTTTTTAACTGAGGTTCAATAGTCGAGATTGACAGGGTCCATTCCGAGTTGCCGTGGGTCCTGCGAAGCTAAAGTCACAAGCTTCACTCCATTTTTTTACATGAAAAATGAAACGGCAAGTCGACGTTGGCCGTTTCAAGTAAACGTGATGCTAAGTCTCTCTAGTGTTTTAATGTTTCAGTCGATTTTATTTTTATTATTACTTTTTTTTGACTGCAGGGAAGGTTTGAACGAGATGTACAATGTGATAAGGAAACAGCTGGATTCGGAAATTGAGTTGCGAAAGGTATAGTTCTCGTGTGTGGTGTGGATGGTCTTCAACAATTTCCTTTCCTTAAAGAACAACAGTGCAGCTGTCCCCTCCATACCTGAGATCTTCAGTCCTGGACAAAACTCGTTGAGAAAATGTGACTCACCACTATAAACTCACGCCCAAAATTTGTCTGTGTGATAGACAATTAAATTCTCCCTACTTTCCCCCTCCTCCTGATCCAATGTTGGTTTATAAACGGCCCAAGTTGCACCACATTATTAACATTGGTATGGGGGAGGGGGGGGGGAGCATAATCTAGCTTTGAATATACAATATTATCATTGTTACAGAACACTGTCAATCTAAAAGGAATGGTGCTGGTGAGGATTGAGCATAATTATTTCTTCTAAAGGACTATCCAGTTGTCAGGTCGTGCAACTTAAACCTGGGAGTATTCGCTGATCAATAGCTAAAACCGCAATATTTAAACATGGTATAATTCATGTATTTATCTTTAATCCTGCGGTAGAACAGTAATCCTACTAACCCTGAAACAGTTTTAGAGGGCTAAAACCTTAACTGTCGCTCACTAAACAAAGCGAAGTCTTTTAAAATCGGAGGTTATGCCTGACCACTGTCGAGCAGTGATTCTATACCGAATAGCAACATTTGTCACCTGAAATTGGTTTTATGGCCTGTCCTCTTACGAGTCTCCAATGTAGCCTAGTGGTAGAGCATCCGAACTTGTACTCGAAAGGTCGTCGGTTCGACTCCTGAGTCACCATCGGAAAAATCATCTCTATTTCATTTATCAGGGTTAAAGATTGCCATCGACTTCATTAAAACATAGATCTATTCTTGAAATTTGGAGGGTCTTAGGGGGTATTTACGTGAGACCGGAACGAACTCAGACCGGCATGAGTTCGTATCGGCTTCCTTACATTTCTTTGTTTGCGTTTGCATGAGACCGGCCTGACAATCAACTCAGACCGGTCTGACTTCGTCTCGGTTGCTGGACCGAGACGAGAAACTCTCGTGTCGTTCTCATGCAAATAACAACAAATCTCAGACCCGGTCCAGAAATTTAAAGCCTGTTTCCTTTTGGATCATCGATATATTTATTAGACAAAATATATCATTTTCTCCCGAAACCAGGCACCAAGCGTTTCTTCCCGGTTCATGTAAACAGCTGCAAAAATTTCATACCAGTACAAGTTCATACCGGTCTGAGTTCGTCCCGGTCTCATGTCAATACCCCCTTAGTCTTAGAGCGGTTTTCAATTGAGTGTCGAAAATAATTAGCGAATTGCTTTGGTTTTTCATTACTTCACTCAAGTGAGTGGTTCAAAGTTCTCGCGCCAATTTTTCAACCAATCAGAAGTAAAGCCAAAACCAATCATTGCTCGCGCGTGCACATTTTCCCGCGCTTTGTGCCGGCTACGTGTAATTACTTCGAGTTTTGATTGCTTTGCCGGATTGTCTCCGTCCTTTGATTGGCCAAAGTAATTACTTTGGTTTTGGTTTTACGAAACTCGATTGAAACTCGCTCTAACTGGTCCAGTGAAGAGAGCCGTTCCAACTAGCCGTAGCTCCGGGTTCAAATCCAGTCTTAGGTGTGATTTTTTGTTTTTGTGATACTCCGCCGAGTTTTTCTTTGACTAGATCTTTCTCTATATATTTTGGACAAAAGTAGTGAAACTAAAAGCTCGTAAATTTGCCAGAGGGTGGGCAACATGTAGTCTCTTCTTGCACATTTTCTGGACATGAGTTTACCGATGCATGAATCGGGGTTTCCTTTTTTCAGGAAACCGAGAAAGAGCTTGAGTTGGCAAGAAGCATGAAGGAAGAGAGTGAAGTAAGTGACATTTACGGGTCTCGATGCTAAGGATTATTGAACAATTATCCCATGAGCACGCGTCGGATAGGAGGTGATAAATAGCCAACGAGGCGCGTAGCGCCGAGTTGGCATTAATCAGTTTCATATCCAATAAGGAATAACTGTTTATTAAATTTTCATCACTACGATTTTCGTAATTCTGCGGAATCTTATCTTCAATCGCTGAGCGCCAAACTGCGTTTTGGCTTCCATCAATCAAATTTTCGAACGTAGCCGGGAAGATCGACTCCGCCTCCGGAAAATGAATTGGAGTTTTTGTTTAGTTCACAGCTCGAACACCATTATATGTTTTTTGAAATTCTTCAGTAGATTCCTTCGCTTTCCATCGGCGACGAGTTTGAATATACGAATGAACGGTGGAAACTAACGGTACTGATTGGTGGGTTAGTCATGCATCAATTTATTTCGTCTTCTGTGGTGGGCGTCGGAAGTTTGATTGATGGAAGCAAAAACTCAGTTTGGCCGTTGGTGCTTGAAGATGAATTCCTCAGAATTGTGAAAAACGCAGTAAAATCTGAATTGCTTTACTTACAAAACGACAGTTCGTAGTCAGTTTCCATATAAGGTCACTGCGGTATATGAGCTGATAACCGAGATTGAGTGAGCCAATCAGAAAGCCAGAAATGCAATATTCGAGACTGAAAATTTAATAATAAACATTATTAAGTGTTCGAACTCGGATATTGCGTTTGTAGCTTTCTGAATGGTTCACTCAAGCTCGGTTATCAGCTAATATACCGTGTAAATTAAGTATGGAAACTGATTGCGTCAAGTTTGCCCAACTTAGCTTTAATTTCAAGTGTCCAAGCGTTCAGATTTTAATGAAAATTTAGTAAAACAATTATTTCATTCACGCCTTTTAATATGAGACTGGTTATAGCCAACTCTGCCGTTCGGGCCTTGTTAGCGATTTACCATTTCATGTCCAACGCGCGTTTATGGAATAATTGTTGATTAAAACGACATAGTAAGAGAATACTCTCCTCTCCGGATGCGTCCTTTTGGTCGGAGCGCTTGTTGCCGGTTCATTTTATTATGACGTCACAGCGCTGCGGCCATGTTCGTGACCCTAACTAATCCTTCGTTGTCATGCCAACGCGTGCGTTTGTTTCGGTGAAAAGGATGGTCGCTGTTCATATTAGTAGAAGACAGTGATTGGTCACATTGATTTTCCAGGATGTATTGCGCTATTATCGTTTTAAAAAAGGAACATGTAAGAGTGCGTTCGATCGACCCTATTCCTGAATAAGAATACGTGGAGTGTTTGGAAAACTTAATTGTTGTCCTGTTCAGGTAGCCATGCGACTTTTGGAGAAGGATATACACGATAAGCAAGATACTCTGATCTCCCTCCGAAGACAATTGGAGGACGTGAAGAAACTCAATCTGGAACTTCATAACAAGCTGCAGGTACTTTTTTTTTAATCTCCACTCTATTGTCAAGAAAACCATAAAGGAGATAAAGACAGAGTATTTTTTGTCTGTCTGGGTTGTCTTTCTGTGTCAATTAATTGGGTAATGAGGTCTCTTTTTGTGTGAAACATCCCTCTCCTTTTGGGTGTAAATTCAAGCACGATTGTTCAAGGGGGGTTGTCACGGGTCATATCACTATTTTTGGTAAGACTGCGGTGTATTGAATCCAGAAGAAGTCGGGGACTTTGGATGGAACGCACCATGACTAGTGCCGAAGACATCAGCCAATATTTGTACATTGCGATCGTCCTTGCGGCTGCTATTAACTGAAAGGTGTCCTTAAAAGAAATCAGATCACCCATTTTATTCATGTAAGGGACAGTTAACTCTAAGAGATAAACGGGCCATAACGTTTACAATCAAACTGTTTGTTGAAAGATTGAAGATTCCCGTCAATGAAAAAGGAATCCATGGTGAATGACATTTCATTTGTCCTTACTTCAGTTAAGCGAGTCCACAACCAAAGATCACTTGCACAAGTGGTCAGAACTGGAGGAGAAATGCGCAAAGATGATTGCGCATACCAAAGAAGTGGAGAAAAGGTTTGTAACGTAAATGCCCGGCGTCCATGAAAGCAAAATAGTCGTGGTATGATGTTGTTCAACACAACAGTCAAAAATGCGGCTGTTTGGGTGACACCCAGTTTTGGCCAGCTTTCGTCCAACCGGAAATATTGACCCGACCACATTCAACGTGGGATGCTAAACGGACCAAGAAAGTTGAACAAACGAAAGAGAGAAGTGATCCTCGCAATTATCTGCGTACAATGTAAGCACGCAATTGTAAAGTAAAGTAAAGTAGACCTTATTTAACGTCGATAACTCGTAACAGTAATTAAACTGACAAACCTGAGGTCGACGGTGCGCTCATTTTACTCCCCCCTCTCCATCAGTGCTCCGTTTTACGGGTATTTAAAGCTACTAGCTACACGGAAAGGAAAGGAGTCGAAACAAGGATGCGAGATCCGGGAATCGAACTCAGGACCTCTTGCACCAAGGCCGCGCACTAACCGACTGTGCCACCCTTGCTCCTCTCAAGGACACCCGAAAAATTCAGATAGCTTCAACGGGATTCGAACCCATGACCTCTGCGACACCTGTCAATGAAGACCGCTTTTTGGGGCCAATTGGTTTGCAAAATCTAGGTCTACTCAAATACTATGTTGCCTTTACATTAAATTTGGTGTTGGAAACAAGATCGTTTAGCAGAGCTCACAGAAAAGGGTAGCATCTGTGCTTTTAGAGTTCCTTTGACACAAGCTTAATGTCATGGGGTACAAAATTAGTTAAGAAGTTTAAAGACTGCGTTTATGCCGATGGTTGTATTTTTTTTGCAGTCTGAGTGAAGCTTTGACAAAAAAGACCGCGGCGGAAAACATGGTTTATCAGCTGAACAATAAAATAGCCGACAGTGAAAGTGAAAGGTATTATGCAGACGCTTGAAGAGGTTCGAAAAGGTTTTCAGATGAGAGAGCGCGCGTAAGCCACGCACGCAATACTTAAGCAACTCGCGTCATTATATTAATCAAAACGAATGACCTGAAGTAAAAATGTGACCTAAAATCGCGAAACCGGAAATGAGTTTTGTCAGAAATGTTATTAAGCAATACGTCGTATCATTTGTTACTTCATATTTTTAAAGAATGATTTAAATCTTTCAACAGTGTTTTCATAAAAGAATATATTAGGTCACCGAATGAGTTTTTAAGATTTCTTCCAAAAAATGATCGGTCAATTGGCAGACCTGTCCCGTTACCGTGGCAACAGATGGGGATGCAAAGACACCCTTAAAGACATTGCCCGACAATATCATTTGGTAAATATCAAAACGTTTTCCTACCGTTAATATCGACAGTGTTGTAATCCTTTTCAATTGGAAACCGACTGTTACCTGTGAAAACCCTTTCGAACCTCCTTAAATATTTTACTGATGATGCTAAGTTGTGATTATTATAATGATAATAACAATTTACATTTATATTGCGCAGGTTACATGAATATAAATGATCACCTGTGCATAAAAAAACTACACTGATGTAGTCGACTGGCCTAACAAAATATCGCAATATCTAATATCACAGTATCATATTTTCATATTCGAGGGATTTAGAATATGACGCTTCACTAACGAAACGATTCTCTCCGAAATATACAACTCCATGAATCAAAGGCACCTCACTAATCCTTGATCACTGCTAGTGACTTAAGGTTTCGAAAAGCAATTAAGAATGTAAACGGTGAACGTTCGTTCAGCAAAAGTTGAACGGTCGTTAGGTCAGTCTTGGAACAAAAAAAAAGTTGTGGGGATGCCGTTTAAGAGGTTCTAACATCGTGCCAACAATGGAGCCAACACTTTGATTGCGAGGATTTAAGAACAAGAAACCACTCTCCCGACGAGATTTACGCATGCGCCGTGTTTTCCACAAACGAAATATTCAAACGACTTCAAACCCATCCAACATTTTCTAGAACAAAAGAAATCGATCTTACATGAAAGTTTAACTCAGTTAACTTTGATTCAACCAGCTCTCAACATTTTTCCCCTTTCAACAATGTTGAACGACCTATCCAAACGCACCCAGCATCGTTTACACAAGATGAAAAGTTTCTAGCATTTCTACAAGACCTGCTTTCCGCTCTTTTCATTACCTTTTCTGTGTAATATTCCTTTTAGTCTGGCATAAATCTAGTTGTACTTTAAATTCTTCCTCTGGGTAACTTGTTTACTCCAACATTCATTCCCAAATCCACTATAAATTAATGGATCTGCTCTGACAGTTTCAGCACCAGAATCGATTGGTAAAATAAAGTAACGGCAAGACCCATCAAAAAGCGTAAACTGGTACACAGTAAGTGCGGAGCGACTCCTCAAACTTACTTCAGCCTGCCTTAGCTTGCGTGCAGATGTCTCCTTTTCCCTTCAACAAAGTGTTCAATTTTAGTTGAAGCAAATGTCGAAACTGTTTGAATGGGCCTTCACGCATTATTTTGCGTGCAGATGCATGTCAGCTCTAAAGGAAAGGAAAGGAAAACTAAACTGATGCTCAATAACTGTACCTGGCCAGCGTGAGTTAATGAGGCCATTTTAGCACCTTTTTCCTGACAATGATTTAAAGAATTTTTCATGTGTTTGTTGCTTGTTTAACAGGACCGCACTCGACACTAACCTCAAAATAGAACGCGAATGGCGGACAAGATTACAAGAAGATTCAGTGAAAGATAAAGAGAGAATAGGAGCCATGCAAATGGAATTAAAACAATTGGCACAAATCAAGAAGGTACTTTGCTTTTGTTTTCGAATGAAATGCTTCTGCTTCTGGTTTCTGTAATAATTACGTTTATATAAGATGGGGTTATCAGCCCCAAGCTCAACCCCCAACCTGGAGGACCAGTGGATCATTCTTCGTCTGCTCCCTACCTTTCGACCTGTTCGACAAGGGTAACCCTTACAGGAGCTCAAAGCTCCCGCCGACGTAGCTCTAGAGGTCATTGCGACGCGCAAACCACCCCACCACGTTAAGGTGATGATCCATCGGGTGCGGTCGCGGAAATACGTCTGCGTTCGCAGGCTATATTGCAGTACTGATCTTGCAACTGAGCAATAAACTACGATGATGCATTGATCGCTGACACCACACTTCTTCAGCTGACGTAGAGCATATAGCCGTTTGTTAGCTTTCCTGACTATAATGTCGTAGTGGGAGTCCCATTTTAGGTCATCTGCGATAGTGACACTTAGGAGCTTAAACGTGCGCACACGCTCAACGACCGTATTCCCGATGAAAATGGGGCTTATAGTCAAGAAAGTCAACAACAATACATTTGAATTTAGTTGGATTTAACATCATTTTGTGTTCCATAGCATAACTGTAAACGTTGTTAACTAAGAATACATAATAAACGCCTTTACTTAGATGAGCCTATACTGTGCATTGTCACGGTTATGTGCGCAAATACAAGTATGTATGCACACTCAGATTGAAACTGTCGGATGGTGAGTTATCCACAGGATATTCTCAACGAGCCTTTGGTCAACTGGATCCCGTTGATTAGTGATTTTAGCAAAAGTTTCAAAATCCTATCTGGTTACTTCTTTCGACAGGAATATCAAGTATTGCACGAAAAGTACATGACGTTAAAGAAGTCCTACTCAGAGCAAGAGATGGTAAGTGTTCAGATATCTCTTTTTCTCTTGTTAGTATACAAGATTGCCATTTCGACTATACTTCAAGCGTGACGCAAGAAACTGACTGCGCGAAAAGTGTGCTATAACGTAAATTTATTTTCCCTCTTAAATGTAAATGAATAAGGAAAATCGCAGCGGCAACGCTTTTCACTGGATCATGTGGTTTGCTATAGACCTCTTTCATAATGGCGGCCAAAGAAAATATTCTTTTATTTGAATTCTAATAAGCCTTTCTAGCCTCGCTACGACGAGCAAATTTCTAAAGAATTTTGCTTCAAAATGAGGACAGTAGGTGTAATTAACATAAATATAAAAGAATGTTGATGTGGTCGCCATTTATGAAAGTGATCTATGAAATTATCGTGTTTATGAAAAACACTTTAAACTAAAAAGAGCGAACTGTTTCTTTTTAGGCTCTCGTGGAAATGGGCTCACATTTATCAAAGTAAGTAAGCGATTTTCTTCAATATCTTTTTGGTTTTTGCTTTTTTTTAGTAAAGGAAAGCCTGCATTGGTCCAAAGTGTAATTCCTTTTTTTTTTTTGTTTCCTTTGGAAACTCCGAATCCGGACTTTTGAATCCCAAAAAGGATTTTACATTTCTGAAATCCAAAACTGGATTAAAACGCTTCGGAGTGACATATTATGGAAAGGAAACGAGTTTTCTGATATTTTTCCTCTTTGGTGTGCAGAATCAGTATGATCTGGAATGAAGCATCCGGTCTCAGATTTTGATAATGAGTTTTTAAAACTCTTCTGGCTTGTCACCTTATATTTTCTCAACAAGATGGCGCGACAAGCCAAAAGAGGTTGCCACTTAAAATGAATAACTGACATCGAAAATGCTAACCCCTGGTAAATGAAATGAAAAGAAATGTAATCTCTTCATTTCTTTCATTTCAATAGTGAGACAATTTCAGTCCTATATTAGTATAGCGGGACAATTATCACCTGAATCAAGAGTTCATTACCCAAGGGAAAGAATCTGGTATCGTGTTTGTCCCCATCAGCGTCAGAAAAATGTCTACTTTTAAGCCAAGCGCTGCATGCACCAAGGAAAATAGAGCGGTTTTCAATTGAGTGTCGTAAGTAATTAGCGAATTGCTTTGGTTTTGCATTACTTCACTCAGTGATTGGTTGAAATTTCTCGCGCCACTTTTTCAACCAATCAGAAGAGAAACCAAAACCAATCATGGCTCGCGCGTGCAAATTTTCCCGCGCTTTGTGTCGGCTACGTGCAATTACTTCGAGTTTTGATCGGTTTACAGGATTTTTTCCGTCCTTTTTGATTGGCCAAAGTAATTACTTTGGTTTTGGTTTTACGACACTCAATTGAAAACCGCTCTAAACAATAGACCAAATGTTGTATCGTTAATTGAAATGCCCCGGGATTAAGATTCTTTGTGCATCAGTGTATTTGCATTGTAATGTACCATTCACATTTAAGTGATATGGGAATACCTGGACCAAAACGTCTTATTCCCAAAGGATTTGAATTGGGTACAAAATAGCCGATTGGTCTACAGAATGTTTTCACGTGACGTCACGGCAGCCATGTTGGTGCACTCAACAATGGAGAAAAAAGTCTTGGGGTATTTGAGTCTATTATAATGCAAAACATGAGCCATCATAATTTGCTATTGTTTTGTGCATCACCATAGCCGCCTCATCACGTGATTGAAAACCATCTATATCTCCTTATGATGATGCGGAAGATTCGTTGACCAGGTGGCTCAGTCGAGAGTGCACTGTATTTTCGTGCAGGAGGTCGCGGGTTCGAACCCCGGTCGAACCAACACTCTTGATCGCTATTAACCTGAGGAGAAAATGCTACCTTTGTAATTCCATCTGCGAATTGTAAGACTTTGAAGTCTTCTCCGGTAAGGACTTTAAACTGTAGGCTTCGCGTTACAGCACTTGTTCTTAAAACCCACACACTGTTCGAGAATAGTGGACGTAGTAACCCGTTGTTGTAGTATGGCCTTTGGATGTAAGTGTAAAATTACAGCACTCCCACATCGACTGTATGGCTGCCAATGTATACTAACCTTTTTCAACAAATAAACAAAACAAATAACTAAAAGTTTAGTGTTTTATTACAAGCGGTTGTTTCAAGAAAATGCTGTGAGTCATTGCTCCTACGATGCCGACACAGTGCTCTACCTTGAGGTGTAGCCTACCAAGCGTGAATCTTTTGGGCTTTCCTTTCGTTACTACTTAAGAAACATCACTATATGTTTTTCATAATTTGATCGATAATCACCTGGGCCCAGTTGTTCGAAAGCCGATTAACTTAATCCAGGATTATCGTAAACTTTTGTTTCACGTTTTCAACTTTTTGGTAAAAGTTTCTTTTGCTTATTTTTGTTTCTCAAGATTGACTTCTTTTAATATAAAGTTTTGCCGAACATGAGCGTTGAACAGCATTTGGGAGTAGAGAAATAAACTCCTCGGTTAATTTTTAATCCGGGATTAGCCTTAATCGGCTTTTGAACGACCGGGCTCTGCAGAATTTAATCGCCTGGCTACAAACTTAAGTAAACAAACGCAGATGTAACAAGGCTTGTTTGCTCTGTATCAATTCTTGGTTTTCACATGATTTCATGGCCGCCATGTTGGTGTTTCGACCCAATCCTCCGGAAGTGAACTCTGTTATTATGAAAACGTTTCCTTTTATTTTTGTTTTAAAAACATGGCTTTTGATCACGTGAGTGAAAACAAAGAATACTGACTTAATGTTCGTTTTGCAGTTCGCAACAAAAGGTTGAAGAAATGAAAGAAGTCACACAGTCGATGAAGGTAAATTGACTTCGGACGCACTTATGGTGCTTACTTACACTGCTAGGGTAAATCCGTTTTGGCGGATATCCTGTCGTACGTAAGTGAAGAAACGGCAGCCATGTTAGTGTCCCAAAATCCTCCGGGAATTTAACTTTGCAAACAGTAACATCTTTTCGATTTCAAAAAGCTTGTCCGCAGATAAACTGACGACAGAAGCCCATGTCTTAGGCAAAAGAGACGAAGCAAAAGCTCTGAGCAGAAAAAAATGACAAAATTTTATCATCGTACGCCATTCAGTAGCATGAACCTATAATCGATTCTTTTTTGGTCGTTCTGTGGGCAGTTCCGTGGACCTTATTTTGGCTAATTCCCTCCGCACCCTCTCAAATGGCGGTTTCAATACGTTGTTCATAGCCATGTGTGTTAAAATTAAGTATCGCGGTGGAAAAAAAGGATCTATTGCCTCTGTTTTGGACACGGTAACAGCTTGACAACAGGATGGTTCGATCGCCGTTTGGGTCGACAAAAAAAGCCACGCACACCATCACTCCATCACGCTCAGCGTGAACACTCTGTTGAAGGTTACAGTTCTATACGAAGCGTCCCATAACAATATGTGATAGTCCGTATCAATTATTTCAAAGATATACTTCTATTTCAATGGCATTATTTTTTGACACGTAATTAAGTTGAGAGGCGGGAAAATTGGACTCGAGACCTTTTTAAAGTTTGGAAGTTTAGCTTGGCCCCGGGGATCCCGTTAACTGTTTTCACCCAGATAACCTTCCACCCTTCCATTCTCTCAGCCAATTTAGTCGTCAGCGAATGTGATCTAGTACGGATGCTCAAACCACTGAGCTACTGGAGACTCTATGGTGAGAATGGGAGAAAGGGTGTAGCTGCGTGATGCAGCTCGAGTCAAATACCCACATTTCACCCGTGCTCACCATATAGTCTCCAGTAGCTCAGTGGTTAGAGCATCCCTACTAGATCACGGAGGGTCGTGGGTTCGAATCCCATCTGGGGCTCGGATTTTTCCGAGTTCCTAGTGGGTTCAATTGAAACGCCTTTCATTTAATTTAGTCGTTCCTTCGTTTATTCATTCAGTTAGGCATTCGTTACCATTTTTTTCCGCTGTATCTTCTTACTGTGTGTGTATGTCAACAACAACAACGTTTGTTGTACTTGCTTTCTCTTTTTCCCTAGTTATAACAGGATTTAGCTACTTTAGATTTAGCTACTTTACGAAAGTAGTCGCTGTTGAGTTACTAAACCTCACAATGCTCACACTTTTTTATCTCACTTATCAGGACATGCGTTGGGCTGAAGATAAGGATGCCGCTCAGTGCCAGCAGTGTAACCAGCCGTTTTCTTTGGCAAGAAGAAAGGTACACGTGATGGCAGTTCATTTTCCGTGGCAATTTGGGTGCAGGGATGGCGCAGTGGTGAGAGCACTCGCCTCCCACCAATGTGGCCCGGGTTCGATTCCCAGACTCGGCGTCATTTGTGGGTTGAGTTTTTTGGTTCTCTACTCTGCACCGAGGGGTTTTCTCCGGGTACTCCGGTTTCCCTCTCCTCAAAAACCAACATTAGACTTGATTTGCGTTAATTGTTAATTTCAGTTTACAGTGTCCCCAATTAGTGCTCCAGCGTTAGAACGACTACACACTTAAATAAAGTTCCTTTCCTTTCCTTTTCCTTTGCGTTCTTGCCATCGCAATCGTTTCACTCTAGGGTTTTCTTAATGCATGAAGGCTAAAATGAACTCAGGAATGGCATTTGTGGCCTTAAACTAGAGCACGGACTTAGCGAGGATTGAACTATTTTAAAGTAATGCTCTCTTTTCCTTCTTCGTCTTTTCTTCTTTGTTATTTTTGTTCGAACCTGTGGACAACCTTAGTTTCGTATTTTTTTCCAGCACCATTGTCGAAATTGTGGAGGAATTTTCTGCAACTCGTGTTCGGATTACACTATGCCCTTACCTTCCTCTGCCAAACCGGTGCGCGTGTGTGACTCGTGCCACACGACTCTTCTGCAAAGATACCAGAGGTGACAGCCTGCGATGTTATTGGTCAGCTCACCTGTTTTGGAGCATGTTTTAAGTTCAACGAGGCACGTGACCATCGCATGATTCCGTTGGAGATGGATGTCGCGAGCTTTGCTCATTAATGAATGAATGCGAAGAATAGATTGACATTCAAAATCGCTGTCGTGACTTTTTTTTAATTTAAATCATTCATAACATAGATTAAATTATCGTATCTCTCACATAGTAGGCGCCCTGTGATTGGTCAATTGATTGGCTGTATTCTAGGCCACGACCTTTGTTTCCTAATTTAAAGGTAACTAGGTAACCTCGTTTTCGCGGGCCGCAGCGAAAGTTACAGATCCTTACTTTTCCCAGTTTAGTATAGAGTGTTTTTCACTCACGTGATCAGGAACCTCCCCGGGGGTTTGGTTAGGGACACCAACATGGCCGCTATGACGTCACGTGAAAACACTCTATATGGCCCCCGTAGATCGTAGATTTTTTGAATGGAAAAAAACCTTAACTTTGCTTTTGCTACGGCTCATCGAAACGAAGGTAGTATAATTTATTCATCGAGTTTCTAACATTCCAAGACGTGCTGGTAAATATTGAAATTATTTTCAAAGTGATGCAATGTAAGATGACTAGGTTTTTACAGGACGAAAATCTACTTCGTGAATTTTATGTTTTAGGGTGTGAGTTGAAAATGTGCAGTCGATAAAAGCGTAATATGTGCTTGGTTTTCGAACGTGCATGGGGCATTTTTTACAGAGAAATTTGACCTTATAACTATTATTTTGCCCCGATGTTTTCCGAACTTAATGAGTTCTTGTAATTACTGTTTGGTTTGTTTGTTTTTTTCTGCCAAGTGTAATAGTTTTTCGTCCATTCGCTTTTTTCGCAAATCCCATTATACAGTTTATTTTGGGAAGTTATTTGCATTAAAACAATAGATATCCAGTTCAATGAAGATGCAGTCCCAAGAGTAAATAATTTGTATTGTTTTTATGTAAAGAACCTCCCAAAACGCATTGCATTGCGGGATTTGGAAAATAGTCTATGGTATTGAGTCCCAGTTGCCGTGTTTTCACGAATGGTTTTTCAGTTTAGCGAGTGACAACTTAAAATTCCGTGAAAACAGTTCCTTTCTCAACTCGCTTAAAGTTAAGCAAGTCGGCAGATTTTAATAGAAGTCTCATTAAATTTAAGCCACCAAACCAGGTAGCTTAAGTTGGCAATTGCTTTCGGGCCAAAGAGGAGTCGCATGTGGTTATTCAAATCGGAAAGACAACAGGCGCGCTATTATTATTGTATTGGCACGTGCTCTCTCCTCATTTAATCTTACCCGTGAAAACAAGTATCATTTTTAAGTGGCTTAACGAAGCCTGCAAAGGAATAACTTTCAGGAATGTAAAGAGAGTCGTCGTGAAAACACGGCCAGTAAACGACAATGAGGAACGTGCTGTGCAACAAGTTGACTCCAAATATAGTCTTCTCCGCTGCAACCGTTGATCAAATGGGATTGTCACAGTATTAGGGAGTTTAAGCAACGGTGACGGCAACGCCACCGCCACAAAGCAGGAATTTTGGCTGTTTTCACACTAGAGAGGCAGAATCTGGGCAACTGAATTTAATGCGTGTTTACAGACGGGCGAGGGACGCACCTTGCCTCAAGACGAAGTAAATCGTTTTGTGCGTTAAACGATTTAGTCCGTCCAGACGCATAATGCTGAATTATTGCGCTCGTTTCAGTGCATCTCTTTCACGTACTCCACAAAACAACATCGTGAAATTGAATCACCAAATTTTATGTTTTAATGACAATGTGAGCATATGACAAAGAATGGTTGCCATTTTTTACCTTTCTCTAATAACCGTTCGTACCCATCTAGTTACAGGATTTTTCGCCCGTATTGTACGACGTGAAAAAGACGGAAAATTGCGAAATACTTGCGATAGCGCTAAGTTATATTTTGGAGTGACTTTTTTGTTAATGTGACCGTTGTTCTTGCTTTAACACCCTATTGCAAAGCGCTGCTGTCGTCCCAATTAAACAACTTCATAGAGAACTTAGGGGCTTTCAATAATAGTTTTAAGCAAGATATTTTTGATCCTTGAACGATCAGATATTCAGTTGTGATCAGATTTTCTTCATTCGTTCTAAATAAAATAGATTTACGCTAAGCTTATTTTTAGTTATTATTTACGATGTTGCATGAGTGCGCGTTTGGAGTTAAGGACCTTGATACAAATGTTTGAAGCCTTCTCAAAATGTTAACACATTTTCTGGGTCAAATTTTATTTAAGTTCGTATCGCACGCCCGGCAAACCAAGAGGGTAGAACTGACACTGCGCATAGTACAGAACTGACCTTGGTTCAGGTAGCTTCCGTGGTGGAAAATTTAAGAGAGCTAGAAGATTGAATGCTTTGTGACGCTTGTCTTGAAAGTCATCACATATCTATGTCATACAGCGATATCAGCACATGAAACTCTGAAGCAAACCATCGAAAGATAAATGAGCCTACAGTGACAAACGAAACGGTGAAACCACCTACCCATATAAAGACGGCAAAAGCTACTCGAGTCATTCATCAAAAGCCTCTCTCTTCTCGGGCCAGGAGCCATACAAGGTCAAAATGAGGTTAACAGGCCTGTCAGAAACTTAAAAAATAGACGTTTCAACTCTTAAGTGTATGAGAGTTCGTAAGTCGCCTCGTGGCAAGCTCTGCGAGCTCGCTTGTTTGTAATACTGTGAGCGGGAGACCTTTACGGGCATTTAAAAAGACGAGCCGCTGGCTTGTGAAATGAAACAATAGATTGTGATTGTTATGTTAATCAAGTGGGAATATTTACCATTGAACTTAGCAAGTTATTTTCATAGAGCCTTTGTAGTAGAAACATGGCTGGTCGGATTAAGGAAGAAGAAACCAGTCTAGTGTCGGACGGAGCCACTCCGAAAATACAATACAAGACTAAATGGGGTGGAAAAGTCTTGGAGGAATGGCAGCAGCGACGGCAAAAGAAATGTGCAATGTCACAAGTTGTTGGAGTGGCTGGTCTCAAATGCGAAGATGCTCAAGATGT
>NC_090869.1:58767771-58770271 GCF_036669935.1 Montipora foliosa | reverse complement strand
TCTGCTTGCAGTCACTAATGATCAGCCAGGTCCAAGCGATGTGGGCAGTTCTAATGGCCAATTGCGGGGGGACATCAAAACAGTAAGAACAGATAATTTACAAGAGGAGAGTAAGCCAGGCTCCAGCAAAATGTACTCCGATGAGTTGGAACTGGGGGACTGGGAATTGATTGAGAGAATTAGTCCCCGAGGAAGATTTCCTTGGATTGAAGACTTCGATGAGCCCAGCCTAAGCAGAATACAAAGTGATCTTGATGATTTCGAACATGTGGAACTGGGTGATTACATCGATATCAAGGGAAGAAAACAAAAGGCAGAAAGAAAAAACGCGCTTCTTCCTCCGTTGCCTGTAGCATCTGGACAGAAATCGAGAGAAAAGCAAACTCAATGGAAGAAAACTTTCAAATCTCATCTTTTCACGCCTCGTACTCGAGCGGAGGTTATTGCTCGTGACACAGAAATACTCCGCGACCGTCCAAAGTTGATTGTCAATGTTTCATGTACAGAATCCAAGGGTGGACTTACTCCCCTAAATGTGAAGAATTCTTATTATTTTGCGCAATTGCCTTTCTTCTGGGTGAATAACTTAGCTTACGAACTTAAAAATGAAGCAGATTTGATTCGCAAGTACTTTATGGCGCTTCTACCCTTTTATAGAGTAGAGAACCTGAAAGAAGCACAAATGGCATCATGGGAGATCAATGAGTTGGTGTTGTCCGATTTACCATTCTTTGAGGTCAGTAACGAGGAGCTGGGAGACTACGTATATTTTTCAAGGAGAGAAGAAAATCACAATGTTGAAGCGGCTTTGTTAAGCCCCAAGGAACCCCATGATCCTTGTCGAGCAATGGAGTTTGTCCTTTACAAAGACGAGATCACAGCTTTAGTACCCGAACCTTCTAGAGACAACCGCTGAGATTGGAACATTGATAGTTCGTCAATTTGCAAAGTAGGATATCAAAACAGTTCAAAAAAGGATTTTTGATGGTTGTGGTAGAAACGAGCTTCTACCAAGTAGCTTAGTGGGGAGGGAGGAGTAGGTTGGACGTGTATATGGGATAGCAAATCTCCGGGGATGGGTGGTAGGGATACTGGGATGATTTTGCCTTGAGTATAAACACCTTTTAAAATTGCCTACTCAACTTGAGATTTAAGATTCATCACGAAATTATTCGGCCACTGAAAAGTAAGGTTTATCTATTCCTTACAACAAGAAGCTGAATATATATATAATAAAACGAGGTGGACTAAATTTCAACCGCGATCTCTCTAATTAGGAGCAGAAAAGATCAGGTTAATGCCGAGAATAAGTAGGGAGAGAAATGTTACCGGAGCCGTGACCTCGAATGGATCTCAGGATCGGCAAACTGAATGGAAGCCGCAAGGCAAAGAACTGGGAATTGCTGGTTCAGGATCCTGTTGTTTTGATGGTATTCATGTGCCTATTAAAAGTTACAATGGGGCATAAGAAATTAAATATAACTCCGCGCAGGCCATGCAAGGAGGAATGTTGGTCTAGAAACGTCTCCGCAATGCGGGTGTGTAATGATTTTATATGACCCGCTTTCCTGTTGATCATGGTCGGTTTTTAAATAAATCGAATGTTTTTGTAGTTTTTGTTCCAAACTGCTGCTTTTGACAACTTAAATTCGCTACACTGTTAAATAATATTTGAACTCAGCCGTACAAAATGACTATAAATAATCAGTAATGGGACCCCGGCATTGTCGAAGTTCTAGTGGTTTCTATCAGTTGACTGGTTTTGACAAATCTATTACTGAAAAGCTTGACAATCTTTGTGGTTTCTAAAATGCTTTTCAAGAGTGAATATTTGTAAACTGATTCATTCGGACGAGTTTACCTGAGTTGTGATAACTCATAGTTTTTTAAAAGAAGTAAAATTTGCATTATTGATTAATGTTGGAGATCAGTTTTCAAAATATGCGGTAGTAAGCTGTGGACATTCCAAATGCAATTTGACCATACGTTGGTCGGAAGTGTCAGCTGGTCTCCTCGCCCAACCCACCTTAGGGAGGCCCAGGCGGAAGTAACTTGCTGTGTCCTCCCTAAGGGGGGTTGGGGCGGGTGACACTTCCGACTTATGTCGAATTTGGCTGCGCGTTAGTGGGACACATGACAACAAATTTCTGAGACCTCGAAGAAAAGCCGCAAATTCACGATTCGTGGACTTCCTGGTTCGAACCAAACCAGAAGATATTCCCGGTGCTGCTCGAAAAAATCGCAATCGCTGCATCCAGGGACGAGAATGAAGTGGAGCTTCATTATTTAAAAATTGCGTTCAATGCGGTCCCAAAGCATTTGTAAAGGAAATCGTAATGAACATGAGTGCATTTGTTCGTGATTAATGGGCACGAGTACGGCACGAGTGATGTTTTGAAAGTTCTCGAAATTGCAATAGCCTGAGACGAGTTCGATTTGAGACCTTCAAAACATCACGAATGACAATAAATCACCAAATGCACGAGCAAGTTCATACGCT
>NC_090869.1:58730271-58762771 GCF_036669935.1 Montipora foliosa | reverse complement strand
GTGCTTTCTAAAATGCTTTTCAAGTGTGAATATTTCTAAACTGATTAATTCGGACGAGTTTACCTGAGTTGTGATAACTCATAGTTTTATAAAAGAAGTAAAATTTGCATTATTGATTAATGTTGGAGATCAGTTTTCAAAATATGCGGTAGTAAGCTGTGGACATTCCAAATGCAATTTGACCTGACGTTGGTCGGAAGTGTCAGCTGGTCTCCTCGCCCAGCCCACCTTAGGGCGGAAGTAACTCGCTGTGTCCTCCCTAAGGGGGGTTGGGGCGGGTGACACTTCCGACTTATGTCGAATTCGGCTGCGCGTTAGTGGGACACATGACAACAAATTTCTGAGACCTCGAAAAAAAACCGCTAATTCACGATTCGTGGACTTCCTGGTTCGAAGCAAACCAGAAGATATTCCCGGTGCTACTCGAAAAAATCGCTGCATCCAGGGACGAGAATGAAGTGGAGCTTCATTATTTAAGAATTGCATTGAATGCGGTCCCAAAGCATTTGTAAAGGAAATCGTAATGAACGTGACTGCATTTGTTCGTGATTTATGGGCACGAGTGATGTTTTGAAAGTTCCCGAAATTGCAACAGCCTGAGACGAGTTCGATTTGAGACCTTCAAAACATCACGAATGACCATAAATCACCAAATGCACGAGCAAGTTCATACGATGTTTTATTTGTTATATGTAACTTCCGTACCATCTATCGGATTCGTCATCGACCAATCAGAAACGCGGTAAGCTGTCAGTCAAAATTTCCAAATCAATACAGATTGAAAAGGGGAAAAGATTTTCAAACGACTTTGTAGCTAAGAAAAGAGGAGCCTGCGAAGTCTAAAGCTTCTTAAAATATCTTCTCTCAAAGGGGATTTTTTTCGTAATTCAGTGAAACTT
This sequence comes from Montipora foliosa, assembly GCF_036669935.1. Lineage (NCBI taxonomy): Eukaryota > Metazoa > Cnidaria > Anthozoa > Scleractinia > Acroporidae > Montipora > Montipora foliosa. The sequence continues at coordinate 58,761,872 of NC_090869.1, read as the reverse complement.
AAAGCCGAACGAGCTGAAACAAGCCTAAGACCAGTCTGCGAACGCAGACGTATTTCCGGCGGTCCGCCAGAAATACGTCTGCGTTCGCAGGCTAGCCTAAGACAGAAGTTGCGTTTCTTTGGAAAATCTGGAAATGGATCAGTTCTTCACCCAAGATTTTTAAGATTGTGGGTTTCTTGAGAAACAAATATTCTCTGAAAATCAAGTTTCTTTGGGAGTAAAAGGTTTGACTGTGCAGTGCAGTGAGCAATTGCTTCCCACCAATGTGGCCCATGTTCAATTCCTAGACTTGGCCGGTGTAACACATTGTGGGTTGAGTTTGTTGGTTTTCCTCTCTGCTCCAAGAACTTTTTCTCTGAGTAATCCAGTCTTTCCATCTCCTCAAAAACCAACGTATGAGTCGATTTTCTTTCAGTACGGTGTGCCAAATTAATGTCCCTAGCGCTAAATAAAAAATACTTGACACCAAAAATTAAGTTCATTATTCTCTTATGCGGATTATGTGCACTGTGTAATGAGGTTTTCAGGCGTACTATTCACCAACCATGAAAGCAAAACTAATATTTGGAAAAAAAACTTGCCACGGCCCTGACCCTTGTTAAACACCTCAATTGGAATAACACCACACAGATTCTTGTAAACTGAAATACATAATGCGCGACCCACGCAAGGCAAGCATGAATCAAGACTTTCAGTTTTTAAATCGGTTTCGCTCCCGTGTTCTCGCATCGTCACGTTTTGCGTAAGAAATATTCAATTTACAAGAGGAGAGTAAGCCAGGCTCCAGCAAAATGTACTCCAATGAGCTGGAACTGGGGGACTGGGAATAGATTGAGAGAATTAGTCCTCGAGGAAGATTCCCTTTGATTGAAGACTTTGATGAGCCCAGCCTAATCAGAATACAAAGTGATCTTGATTATTTCGAACATGCGGAACTGGGTGATTACATCCGGCGATATCAAGGGAAGAAAACAAAAGGCAGGAAGAAAAAACGCACATGTTCCTCCGTTGCCTGTGGCAGCTGAACACAAATGGAAGGGAAAGCAAACTCAATGGAACAAAACATTCAAATCTCATCTTAAGTTTTCACGCCTCATACTCGAGCGGAGGTTACTGCTCGACACACCGAAATACCCCGCGACCGTCGAAAGTTGGCGGGGTATTTCGGATTGTCAATCAGTTTCATGTACAGATTCCAAGGGTGGACTTACTCCCCTTAATGTGAAGAATTCTTATTATTTTGCACAATTGCCTTTCTTTTGGGCGAATAACTTAGCTTACGAACTTAAAAATGAAGCAGATGTGATTCGCAAGTACTTTATGGCGCTTCTACCCTTTTATAGAGTACAGAACCTGAAAGAAGCACAAATGGCATCATAGGAGATCAATGAGTTGGTGTTGTCCGACTTTTTTACCATTCTTTGAGGTCAGTAACGAGAAGCTGCGAGACTACGTATATTTTCAAGGAGAGAAGAAAATCACAATGTTGAAGCGGCTTTGTTAAGCCCCAAGGAACCCCTTGATCCTTGTCGAGCAATGGATTTTGTCCTTTACGAAGACAAGACCACAGCTTCAGTACCCGAACCTTCTAGAGACAACCGCTGAGATAGGAACATTGATAGTTCGTGAATTTGCAAAGTAGGATATCAAAACAGTTCAAAAAAGGATCTGAACTATTGCGATGGGTGTTGTAGGAAGGAGCTTTTACCATGTAGCTTAGTAGGGAAGGAGGAGTAGGTTGGACGTGTATATGTATATGGGATAGCAAATCTCCAGGATGGGTGGTACGGGTACTGGGATGACTTTGTCTTGAGTATAAACACCTTTTAAAATTGCCTGCTCAAGATTTAAGATTCATCACGGAGTTATTAGGCCACTGAAAAGTAATGTTTATCTATTTCTTACAACAAGAAGCTGAATATATATATATAGTAAAACGAGGTGGACTGAATTTCAACCGCAATCTCTCTAATTAGGAGCAGAAAAGATTTGGTAATTGATGCCCAGAATAAGTAGGGAGATAAATGTTACCGGAGACGTGACCTCGAATGCATCTATATATATATAGTAAAACGAGGAAGACTGAATTTCAACCGTGATCTCTATGGGTGGGAGCAGAAAAGAGTATGTTGATGCCTAGAATAAGTAGGGAGAGAAATGTTACCGGACAGCCGGAGACGTGACCTCGAATGGATCTCAGGATCGGCAAACTGAATGGAAGCCGCAAGGCAAAGAACTGGGAATTGCTGGTTCAGGATCCTGTTGTTTTGATGGTATTCATGTGCCTATTAAAAGTTACAATGGGGCATAAGAAATTAAATACAACTCCGCGCAGGCCATGCAAGGAGGAATGTTGGTCTAGAAACGTCTCCGCAATGCGGGTGTGTAATGATTTTAAATGACCCGCTCAAGTTCCTGTGGATCATGGTCGGTTTTCAAATAACTCGAACGTTTTTGTAGTTTTTGTTCCAAACTGCTGCTTTTGACAAATTAAATTCAGCTACACTGTTAAATAATATTTGAACTTAGCGGTATAAAATCACTACATGTATAAATAATCAGTATTGGGACCCCGGCATTGTCGAAATTTTAGTGGGTTTCTATCAGTTGACTGGTTTTGAGAAATCAATTAAAACCTTGGCAATCTTTGTGGTTTCTAAAATACTTTTCAAGAGTAATATTTGCAAACTTATTAATTTGGAAGAGTTTACCTGAGTTGTGATAACTCATAGTTTTTTAAAAGAAATAAAATTTGCATTATTGATTAATGTTGGAGATCAGTATTCAAAATATGCGGTAGTAAGCTGTGGACATTCCAAATGCAATTTGACCTCCTTACGTTGGTCGGAAGTGTCAGCCGGTCTCCTCGCCCAACCCAAGATTCATCACGGAGTTAATTCGGCCACTGAAAAGTAATGTTTATTTATTTTTCTTACAACAAGAAGCTGAATATATAGTAAAACGAGGTGGACTGAATTTCAACCGTCATCTCTCTGGTTGGGAGCAGAAAAGAGTAGGTTGATGCCTAGAATAAGTAGGGAGAGAAATGTTACCAGAGACGTGACGTCGAATGCATCTCAGAATCGGCAAACTGCATGAATGGAAACCGCAAGGCAAAAAACTGGAATTACTGGTTAACGATCCTGTTGTTTTGATGGTATCCATGTGCCTATTAAAAGTTACAATGGGGCATAAGAAATTAAATACAACTCCGCGCAGGCCATGCAAGGAGGAATGTTGGTCTAGAAACGTCTCCGCAATGCGGGTGTGTAATGATTTTAAATGACCCTCTTAACTTTGGATCATAGTCGGTTTTCAAATAACTCGAATGTTTTTGTATTTTTTGTTCCAAATTGTTGCTTTCGACAAATTAAATTCAGCTACACTGTTAAATCATGAATATTTGAATTCAGCCGTATAAAATCACTGTAAATAATCAGTAATGGGACCCCGGCATTGTCGAAGTTCTAGTGGGTTTCTATCAGTTGACTGGTTTTGACAAATCTATTACTGAAAACCTTGGGAATCTTTGGTGGTTTCTAAAATGCTTTTCAAGTGTGAATATTTGTAAACTGATTGATTCGGCCAAGTTTACCTGAGTTGTGATAACTCATATAGTTTTTTAAAAGAAGTAAAATTTGCATTATTGATTGTTATCAGAAACCCATAAGGGTTGAAACGTGTAACGCGCGTTCACAGCTTCCGAATATTCAGTGCGAACTGATTGGTTGAATGTTTCAGTGCTACGTACCATATTTGGAAACCCCTCACTCTTGTTGTTCCAAATATGGTACTTAGCAAATTGCATAGTCACAAGGTTGTTTCCCAGAATACAAGGGGCCGTTACACGTTTCAACCCTTATGGGTTTCTGTTATTATTATATGGCTTGTGTTTGTAGGCGATATAACGCGCGCTCTGATTGGCTAATTGTGACTGAATTGTAGGGCATTATTCTCCCGTAATGCCCACGATCCGATTACGGGCTTGCAAAAACAAAGCAAAAGGTAATTAAAAAGCCATATAATAAACTACTTACTAACCGTGCTGGCTCGAGCCGTACTGGGGAATATTGGCCCTCAGTCGTTTTTGTACGGACCTCGCGCCACGACCTCGGGCCAATATTCCCCAGTACGGCCCTCGTGCTTGGTTCGTAAGAAGTTAATGTTGGAGATCAGTTTCAAAATATGCGGTGTTCCAAATGCAATTTGACCATACGTTGGTCGGAAGTGTCAGCCGGTCTCCTCGCCCAACCCACCTTAGGGAGGCCAAGGCGGAAGTAACTTGCTGTGTCCTCCCTAAGGGGGGTTGGGGCGGGTGACACTTCCGACTTATGTCGAATTCGGCTGCGCCTTAGTGGGACACATGACAACAAATTTCTGAGACCTCGAAGAAAAGCCGCAAATTCACGATTCGTGGACTTCCTGGTTCGAACCAAACCAGAAGATATTCCCGGTGCTGCTCGAAAAAATCGCAATCGCTGCATCCAGGGACGAGAATGAAGTGGAGCTTCATTATTTAAAAATTGCGTTCAATGCGGTCCCAAAGCATTTGTAAACGAAATCGCAATGAACGTGAGTGCATTTGTTCGTGATTTATGGGCACGAGTGATGTTTTGAAAGTTCTCGAAATTGCAAGAGCCGGAGACGAGTTCGATTTGAGACCTTCAAAACATCACGAATGACCATAAATCACCAAATGCACGAGCAAGTTCATACGCTGTTTTATTTGTTATATGTAACTTCCGTACCATCTATCGCATTCGTCATCGACCAATCAGAAACGCGGTAAGCTGTCAGTCAAAATTTCCAAATCAATACAGATTGAAAAGGGGAAAAGATTTTCAAACGACTTTGTAGCTAATAAAAGAGGAACCTGCGAAGACTAAAGCTTCTTAAAATATCTTCTCTCAAAGGGGATTTTTTTCGTAATTCAGTGAAACGCAAAGCCGAACGAGCTGAAACAAGCCTAAGACAAAAGTTGCGTTTATTTAGAAAATCTGGAAATGGATCAGTTCTTCACCCAAGATTTTTAAGATTGTGGGTTTCTTGAGAAACAAATATTCTCTGAAAAATAAGTTTCTTTGTGAGCAAAAGGTTTGTGCAGTGCTGGGAGCACTTGCTTCACACCAACTTGCATCTTGATGTGACCCTTGTTCAATTCCTAGACTCGGCCGGTGTAACACATTGTTGGTTGAGTTTGTTGGTTTTCCTCTCTGCTCCAAGAACTTTTTCTCTGGGTAATCCAGTCTTCCCGTCTCCTCAAAAACCAACGTATGAGTCGATTTGCTTTCAGTACGGTGTGCCAAATAAATATGTATGGCAAGCCGTTTAAATAAGACCACAAAGATTCTTGTAAACTGAAATATATGGTGCGCGACCCACGCAAGACAAGCACGAATCATGACTTTCAGTTTTTAAATCGGTTTCGCTCCTGCGTTCTCGCATCGTCACGTTTTGCGTAAGAAATCTTAAATTTGGTATAAAATGAGAAAAATTCAGTTGCTACTAGAGAGGCATAAACACGCTCATTCACGTCTTACAAGAGGAGGATTCAATTCGGCAGACGGTAATCAGGCTGGTAATTTTCACTGAGCTTTTGGAGCCAAGTACGATTCAATACACCAACGTATCTGCCAGTGCGCGCTTCTGTGTGGCACCCGGTAAGCTTTTTCCCGGTATAAAAAATAATAAGGACCATACGATCTTCCACGGACACAAAGACATCAACAGCTCCACTAAACAATACTATTTAATTATAGCAGGTTGATAATTTACCATGCAGCAGCCCAGCAAACTACGTAATGACTGAATGTCGAGTTCCAAGGAAATCTTGGACGCATGACTGCATATTTTCAATTGCTGTCTTAGTTTGGGGATCGTTCTCCCAATTCAGTTTCTGGATAGTTCGGTCAGTTTCAACAAAAGTGGAATAATCACATACAGAGGAAATTCCGAAATGTAAAACGTTTAATGACGTTTCTGGTGACGTGCGAGTCCTGGATGGTAAAATCTCGGATACCCGGCCTCCACTCAGAATCTGTTAATTTTTTGTCCCAAGTCGATCATATTTTTTCTTCCACCTTTCTGACCGTCCGAATGGAATGAAAAGTAAGTGGCCTTTAATGAGGGAATTAATTTAGTACTGACCGTTACAGTTGACTGACCTATGGAAACGTTCAAGCTCGAATATTTTGGCTTTAGTTAGTGTCAGCATCAGCTCTATTTGTTGGTGCACACATTACCTTATTTTTTCCTTATAAGGGGAACCTGGTAAAGAGGAAATTGCGAGACTGAAAGGACACCGGATGTCGAGCTAAACTGGTAACATTTGGGACCCGTGCTAAACCGGAAGTTTTGTCACTTCATCAATGCATTTGTTTCTTATCCAAACTATTTTAGACAGATGACCTCTAGTTTCGTCATAGCTACACGACTTTTATAGAAAAAAACTGTTGTTATAAGGACGAACATATTTCGAGTGAAATCGACATAGGACCATTATCACCCAAAGTACTTCGAATTCTAAACAATTGCGTACAGAATTAGCTGATGATGGAAACTCGAGTAGCCCCAATCTCTGAGAGAACACGGTGTTCTTCTGGATTAAGGTAATATACCGCCGGTTACTGAATTTTTTGGGTTGTTCAACAGATCTTAATCGAAAATGCATGTCTATTCAGGGGCTTTATCTACTATCCTAACTGCACCGCTAAGGGTTTTTCAATGACAATTTTACTTTCGACCGCCGTGACAAACGTTTTGCGATTTAGATTAATCGGCTTTTTGCTCCTCGTTATTAGATTTAAAAATATATATATATTTCAATTGAGCTAATCTTCTTTCTCAGTCGGTTGTGCTTGACAGCAGGGAACGGTTGCTCGAAGCCTGGTTAGCGCTAACCGTTGGTTAAGAGATATCAAAACCTATAGGTTCATGGTAACCATACGTCGACCAACTCGGGCCTGATGAATGAAAGAATTCAAAATAGAAGTCCGGCTACAATGTACATCAGTTAACGAGAGCAAGGCCTGCTGGTTAAAATACCAGCTGACAAAGAAGTTTTCGTGATTAAAATTATGTTACTGCGTGCTGCACTTTTGGCATCTTGGCGGTTGACGTACGTCGTTACCCTTAGCAAGGACGCGAGTCAATTTTAGAAACGAAAGTTCTAGGCAAAGAGTGTCAAGTAATAGATGCTAAAAATATCCTAAGCGGATATCATTTAGACATTTTGACTTTTAACTTCGCTTGACTTTGTTTTCTTTTGTTCTGTCTAGTTGTGCGATCCACATGAGATCCATTCTCGAATTTCTAAAACACCGAGTCAGCAAGCAAAAAATCCGTTTTACCGAAGGCGGATTTGATCTCGATTTAACTTGTATCCTTTTTGAACAATTTGAAGGCAGTACACGGGTCTTTACGAGGATTTACGGGATTCTCCCCAGTTTCCTGTCTTCCAACCTTATTTGGGCAAGAGACCTTCGGCATGCAACGAACATGGTAGAGAGTGTGTTTTTTGTTCCTTCGTATTTAGCTCGATCTCTGTTGATTGCAAAGGATATTTCACTATTCCAGACTTACTGACTTGTATCCGAGTCACAGGATATGAATCAGTGGAAGCGAGGCTTAAGCTAAAGAACTGTGGCCCTTTTGCGAAGAGGATTTATTCTGGTGGTACGTGTCACTTTTTCGATCTAGTGTTGAAGCTATGTCGTACTTCAAAGCTCTCGTTAGCAAGAAGAAGCGGCGATTTCAGGAGTATGGGTTTGATCTAGATTTAACATGTATCCTTGTTTGGGAAGGAATTGTCGGGATATATATCCATTTGACTTAGTTAAATTATCGCACAAACAATAATTTGCTTCGCGTTCGTTTCAGCATCAAAGCAAAGTTCAGTCATATTATTATAGTAATTTCGTGGTCTTTTACCTTTTATTTGGGATCATGTTTCCCAGTTGAAGCCTAACGCTCAAGGCCTATGGAACGCAAAGTTTCAAGGTCAGTTTCTCGTCGAAAACAATTATTCACATGATTTTACGAATGCACTGGAAAACCTTGGTTTATTTTAATGATTTCATGGTCATTCTAGGAAATCGCAGTTGATCAATCTCTTTTATCTGTCGTTGCATAACGTCAGCAAGTGAGATATCATGGTACTTTATGTGGTGAAATTATCCCAGTTATTGCTTTTGTTACTTGGAGATCAAATACAGTGTACAGAAATCCATGTTTGGTTTCTAAGTTGTGATTTCAGCTTCCGGCTATATTTCGGAGCATTTTAAGATTTATTTAATGTCCAAGCTGATTTCAACTTTCATTTTCACCAAAGTCTTCTAAATCTTCAGTTTTCAATTTTGAATGACGTTTAACTTTAATTAGGTTAATATTTGATGAACATAATTGCCTTTGATGAAAGCTACAGGTAATCTGGTAATTAGGATTACACACGTCACGAATATTTAGCTAATACATTATATTGAAGGTGAAAGATAGAACTTAAACAAAAGAATGGTCAACGAAGTACACTGTCTTGAGCCTCATGCAAACAGACTTAACAACTCCTAAAACTGTTGTCCCCTTTTGCACGGGGCTTTACACACAGTTGACTGATGTAACAATGAAGAAATCAATAGACTACACAATGAGTATACAAAAATTTGATTTTATCAATGGAGTTGATAATGTAAATACAGAGATTCTAAAAGCTGACGTTTCGAGCGTTAGCCCTTTGCTCTGACGAAGGGCTAACGCTCGAAACCTCAGCTTTTAGAATCTCTGTACAGTGGCCAATTTACATTATCAACTCCGTTGATAAAACCAAATTTTTGTATACTTCTTCCCCACCGACCCAGCAACACAGTTTCTTTAGAAACTACCCCCTTTACACAATGAGTACTTTGTTTTGAAACAAGAAGACATTTAAAAAAGGAAAGTAAATAACTTATCTCCCATTTAGCTTATGGGACTGTTTACTGAAATTTATAATTTAAATAAACACTCTATTCAGGGTGCAATGTTTAGGGTGCAGGAATGGTGCACTGGTGAGAGCTCTAACCTTCCATCAATGTACGTAGTTGGGTTGATTTATAGACCTAGTGTCACATGTGGGTTGAGTTTGTTGGTTCTCTACTCGGCTCCCCCAAGAGGCTTTTCTCTGGGCCCTTCAGGTTTCCCCAATAATTATTAGTGCCCCAACACTAAATACAATTGACATTTAATAAATAAAGTTCATTCTCCATTTAAGAAATAGAGGACATTTTCCGTGTTTCCATAGCCTCATTTAAACACGAGGAGGAGTTGAACGAATTCGAGACAGTTATGCAAACCCGAGACGCAGGGGAGGGCTTGCGTAATTGTCAAAGATAATTTGATAAATGAAGGAAAATGCTGGTTTTTTTTTTACTTCTTGAGTGAAACAGATTTTCTTGATACATGCTCACATCCTACCAGCCAATCAAAATGTGCGTCTAACAATACATAACCAATCAACATTTGTGTGATGTCAGCCATGTTTCTCTCATCTAAACACAGCTATTCACTGATGAGAGTGCGTGTACAACAACCGTTCCGGAATTAACAAACTGTTGTGGAGTGTAGTTTTACACCACTGAAGACAACTCCAGTTGGTAATCAGAATTGAATTTAATCCCAGAGTAACTACAGGTGTGATTTATCACAGAGTATCTGTATGTAAATACAGAGCCCAAATCACTGGACAGGCTGCCTCCACCGCCTTGCTTCAAAGTTATACTTGTAATATTGAATTCTTTCATGAACAAGGGATTCCCTATTTGACAAGTAAAATCTTCTGGAGTTAGACAGTAACAGCTCCAAGTGGCCCTTGTCAAAGGCAAAGTGTTTATTGGGTCATGAGTTAAGATATAGTATCGTTGTTAACGTATATGTACCTAAGGGGTTGGACCCAATTTATTGTTAAGTAAAATCTCTGACTTCAGACAGTGAAATCTTAATGGGGACATGACGAGTAAAATCGTCTGGCATTAGACAATGTCACTGTCAGGGATCAATGGGTTGAGTTGCCCTCTTAGAAGGTTAACATTTAACTACTGCAAACAGATAAAGATATGAATTTTCTTTAACTTGTAAACCTTTCCAAAGACATCAAACCAAACATTGTTGCTATGGGATTCCCATCTGAGAATCTTGAAGGAGTTTACAGAAATCATATTGAAGAAGTCATAAGGTAAATTACCAGTAGTGAGCTTAGAACATTGTAGACAAATCCTAGCATTACAGTAGGGAGCTTAAGATTTTACGACGGCAACGGCAACAACAACGGCGCAAAACAATAATATCATTGGTTAAAAGAGCATAAATAATCATGCTGCACGTGCAGCACGGATTTTAGGATGGATTCATGCAGTACTCTGCATAAGGACGACGTGAAATTACCAAATTTGAGGTTTTGACGACAACGTGAGCATGCAACAGAGAATCTTTCATTCTCTATTTTGACTTTGTAACTGCTCGTACCAATTTATTTTTACGATACTTCTCCCAAATTGTAAGAAGTGAACGAGATAGAATAACCGCAAAAGAATTTTGATAAAGCAAAGTGATATTTTAAGGTGACGTTTTCGTTGAAGTCGCCGTTGTAGATCTTAGGGTCCTTAGTAGCTGATAGAGGACAGGCAGCATCAAAGTCTTTAGCCTGCATAGCTGGAAGTTCTGTTGTTGCGGAGAGTGCAAGATTTCGAGTGATGAAGGTGCGAGAAGGCTGGGCTGGGAGGAGGGGGGGGGGGGGAAATTGCACACAATGCAACAGTAGAACCAGCAGCTAAAGATCATTGTAAATTATTAATGAAACATTTAGAGGAGTTATAGTATAAAGGAGCACCACATCCAGGAACCAAGTGGTATAATTTTCATATGTAAACACGAGTGGTCATATTGACCAACAACATCACAATTCCCGCCTTTTTTTGTTTCTATTAATTAAAGGCCCACATTCACTCAAAAGTCATTGCGCACCGTGACTGAATTTTGTGTAACACGAAATTACCTAAATATCTGACATGTTGTTTCCCGCGTGATTCGCCTAAGTGCCTTTAGCCAATCACATCACGTATTTGGACAAGTCGTCATTTGAAAAACAAAAGCAAACGACTGCAATGACTTTTGGGTGAAGTTGGGCCTTTAACACCCAGTATTGTATTAAACCCTGCTTTGATCTTTTCAATCTCTACCATGTGTATTTTATTGTCCATATAATATAAACAACAACAACAATAACAACAACAACTACTCATTTGCTGTGCTCCCTGATAAGATAATGTTCTTGTCACTCGAACATAAAATTCATATCTTCTTGCCTCCGTGAAGTATCCTCTATTTATGTAGCTATATAACTTGTGTTTGTTGACTGTCTATATTGTAATCACATTTTGTATCAATGAGTTCCTTTTATCCTAATTTTGTGCCCTGTAAGTTTCCTGTCTCATTTATGTCACTACACTCCACCCCTCAATTAGCACTGCCACTCGTTTCTAGCATATACTGGTAATAATAATTGCAAACATAAATTTGTTTTCAAAAAATAAATATGAAACTTGAAACATGAAGATTGTTGTAATCTACCGTATACTTCCATGACTTGGATAGTACTGGTCACGTCCAGCCAGTAGTGAAATTATTATTTAAGTTTCTTGTCTTCTTTACTGTTCCTAGATTTCTGGAGGCAAGACACAAGGATCATTACAAAGTGTACAACTTGTGAGTAACAATAGTACATGTACAATCTCTTCCAAGGTCGTTGACAGAATGCAACCCTTTAATTATAAAGTGCTTCTACAATCAAATTGTCACATACCTCTTTTGTTGGCCCAATCGATCGCTACCTTCCAGAAGTATAAGTTGACCAAGTTTCGTCTTTATACAATGAAGGGAAGTGGTTTTTCTTCGCCATGTAACTTGCCAAGAGATTGCAGTGTTTGAATGCTTGCATTGTGCAGCTACATAATATTATTAAATGTGTTTGTTGTTCTCAGGTGCTCCGAAAGGCATTATGATCCTGCCAAGTTCCAGAACAGAGGTCAGTGAACATTAACAAGTTACATGTAACATGTAGTAATAGTAATACATAAAGTAGGCTGGATCTTTCAATTTAATGGTGATTACAATGTTGGGCTACTGACTGTTAGTTAGTACTTTCCCTTCTAAGAGACGCACCCATAGATTCGACTCTGTATGAAGTGAGATCAACAACTACATCGCGCAATGGAGGTTGGGTGCCTGGGATGTCCAAGGGCTTCCAATGGAAGCTGGCCAGCAAGCCCCTGGACCAAGAAAAAGTCCAATGGCTGGCAATCCCCGGAACCCAGGCATCAGGGCTGCAATTTTTTCTCATGATACGATACATGTACTGTACATATCAAGTGAAGCTATCTAGGTGATCTGGTGACGTAATTTGGAGGACTGGGGAGAAAAATTTTGAAGCTGTATCCCACAACCTTGTGCAGCCTTATTTTCGAATTCAACATGGCAAAAGCGAGGTTAGATCTTGCCGAGGCTACTTGAATGTTCATTCAGTAACGAGAAATGTGGTAGACAGGTAATGATCTGTTGAGTTTTGGCGATGGCAATACTGCAGGGAGTTTGGAAAACAACACCTAATGCCTATGATCCTCGCAGTTATGAATGCAATTTTCGCAATTGCATAAAGAAGCCTGAACAATTCAGGACTTCAACGGGGTTTGAACCCGTGACCTCGTGATACCGGTGCGACGCTCTAACCAATTGAGCTATGAAGCAACTGACATTGGGAGCTGATCATCAGATCACCTGGCTGCTGGTGTTGTGGGGGGGGGGGGGGGGGTATAGATAAGGTTGAACCCACCAGCTAATCCTTGCACAAGAGTCTATTGCTCCAACCAACCTGATTGAATTTTTCTTTTAATTTTCCTCAGTGGCCACGTATCCTTTCGATGACCACAATGCACCTCCTTTTGAGCTGATTAGACCATTTTGTGATGATGTGGATTTCTTTCTGAAGGAAGATGAGGAAAATGTAGCTTTCATTCATTGCAAAGCTGGCAAGGTAATATAATAAAATTATATGGAACAACAACAGGTTGCAGGTCATCCATATAGTACAACATTAATTTGGTGAAAACCCACAAAAAAGATCGATGATAGAAGAAGAATTTTAGCATGATGACCAATACCCTAAATTTTGAAATTAATATGTTCCAAGTATCCCCAGGCTAGTTTTCTTTTTCTGCACTATTCCCCACTCAATATCAAAATAATACACCTTTCATTCATCAGCGTCATAGAAGTTTGATAATTAACAATTGGTTCACGTTTAGTGTTCATTATTATAATTATCGAGTATTATGGATAAATGCTGAAAGTTTTGAGAGCACAGCAGAAGCTTATTAAGAGTTGCTCAAGGTGATACCTGAGAGGAATTATAACCTCTTGAGTGTCTCAAAACGTTTCAAGTGCATCCATACCTCGATACAGTTTACATGTTTGTTCACAGCTAAAAGCATGGACCACTCCTTGTATAACATGGACAGGAAAAGTTGCTTCTGAATCAATGTTTGAATTCAAAATTCTCCTCATGGGAAATAGAAACGAATTTTCACATTTTAATGCTTCCACCTTGAAAAATAAGTGCATTGAAATTGCTGAAAAGTGTTCTGAACATTTGACCTCCTCACAACAGAACTGACTATTGAAAAAATTAATAGTTCTCCCACTTGTTCTTTTTAACTCAAAGGGCTTGGTGAGTTCAGGTCTTTTAAAACAACATTCACAGGTGCTGAAAATGGGGTAGTTTGGTGGCATATGTTTTCTTGTGTGTCCACCAAGCTTATTTTTTAGTTTTGACTTTGTTGGGAAAAGTAGTGTTGGAAGTAGTGTTATTTAACAATACATGGCAATGTTTGTTGCATTTTTTACTCCTTAGGGACGGACTGGTGTCATGATTTGCTCTTATTTACTTCACAACAACCACTTCTCTGAAAGCACAGAGGCACTCAAGTACTATGGTGATGCACGCACAAGAAATGCTAAAGGAGTGACAATTCCAAGCCAGAGGAGATATGTTCTGTATTACAACCATTTATTAAGGCATGAGCTGAAATACACTCGAACGATGGTGCTTCTCAAAAGCTTTGAAATGTCGCCTGCACCTTCATTCCAAAACACCACTTGTAGTAAGTGTAGTATCAACAGAGGTTTTGTATGCATTGCATGCCTAGACGTATTCTGTACATTAAACTAGTTGTACACAATATGGTGCTGTGAATGTGGTTGGGTTATTACGGTAACCACTTTGTGTCTTCCTTTTTGAATAAAACTAATTTAAAATTAATGACCGCTAATTTCGAGCACTGATGTACAATGTACAGCCAGCTGATCATGGGTTATGACAATCCACTATAAAGACAATTTATTCACTATAAAGACAAATTAAAGTAAAAACTGGCAGGGCTGTATGCATTTACAGCTTACGGGGGGTAACAACTGTAACAAGGCCTGTTTCGGGAGAAGAACTCAATTCTTCTGGGAATTTGTAGATTTCATAGGGAATCAGGGGACTGCAATTTTTTTGGGAAACATGACATAGTTACATTTATTAAATTTTCAACCTCAGATAATGCATCTCGCGTGCTCTGATTGGTTCACTCAATCTCGGTTATCAGCTCATATACCTTAGTGTGACCTTATATGGTAAATGATTGCACTAAGCGTTGCTGAGCTAAAAACCTTTTTCACCGGAAAGCCAAATTCCTCACTGAATAAAGCCAAAAATGAAAAAAACTTGTTTTGTAGAAACTTTGGATCAATTCCGACATTTAGAAGATGCCAAAAAAGCAAGAAATGTTTTTGTGATGAGCCTACGTCTGTCTGACCACAAGCCTATTACACAACATCGCATGTTCGTCAAGTTTTTTTCAATTTCGCTCGGATTTTCCATCTTTTTTCACTCGTATTTCGTAATTCCAAATTTTTAGAGTTTAAGGAATTTATTAAAACAATTATTCCATTCGCGCTTGTTGGATATGAGACTGGTTATAGCCAACTTGGCGCGTAGCACCTCGTTGGCTATTTACCATCTCATATCCAACGCGTGCTCATGAAATAATTGTTAAGTATTTCAGGGACATGACAGATGGTATGGAAGAGGTACATGAATAATTAAAAATTAAACTCAGATTCAACAAAATTACCTACAGATAAATAATGCCTGTGCACAATAAATATTTTGCAACTTTTTGACACTCAAGAGCTGTGAAGATGCAGCAGTGCAATACTAACAGCTCCAAGCTCTACGAATGTAACTATTAATTATTCCTTTTATAATCTTGTTAATTCTGTTGAAACAAGTTTATTGTACATGTACATTAACTTAATTGTAAACTGATTACTTACTTTCAGATCCATTTTACATAATTTGGCAACAGAAGGTGAAGTTATACCAATCAAAAACAAATGAGGTATGGTATTAAAACCCGAAATCCATGAGCATAAAATGACACAGCATTCCTCACAGTTTAAGGTTCACATCTGAAATAGACTCTATTACCTCCACATGTGCATAATTAAAAGTGATACTGTACTTACATTAATCTGTGTAAAAATTTAAAACTTTATGCCAGGAAGTATTGTGTTTTCATTGAATTCAGGTACATGTACTACTTTTGAATAATAACCATAAACTAGGTAATTGTTGTTATTGTCAACTGAGCCTCTGCTACATGTAATTCATGTTGACCACTGTGTTGTATTGGTTGGTAATGCTGTGCCAACCTTTTTCATTTTGCTGAATGTTGGGGCAAAATGTTTGTCTGTGATCAACAACGTTGGCACATTAACAATAAAGTGGCTTAAAGTGCCCGGTCGTCAACCCTTAAGGCAAGCAATGTACTTTGGATAGCTAACAAAACTCTTGGCAACCAACATTTGACTTGATTTGAGTTAATGCAATTTGATTTCAATATGCATTGTCCCCTTGTAGTGCCCCAGTGCTAGAAGACTTGACTCTTAAAGTTCGTCATTATTATTCTTGTTGTTTATATGTAATTACTTGATTATTGATTTTTAGTTGTTGCATGTTTTAGGGAAAGAAAACCAGTGAAGGATTTGCTTTTGACCTGACCCAACCAATTCCAATTTGTGGTGATGTCAAAGTAGAATTCTTTCACAAAGACATGTTTAAAAAGGTGGGATACAATGTAACTACACTAAAGTTTTTTTTAATGAAGTTCCCAGATCACCAAACTACAATCCTGGACAAAGGTCTTGGGAGTTGGATTCATGATTGTCCATAAAAGTCTAGTCACTTTTGGGCTTACCGGGTATCCCTTAGAGCATTATCCTTGTCCATCAGAGTGCTAGTGTTGTCTCATCCCAGGGCTTGAAATAAAAAAAACTGAAGTCGCCTTTTGGCAGAACGTTAAGTTGCAATAAGTACAAAATGTACATTCAAGTTGTGAGAAGGTTTAGGAGCCCCAAAGGCAGGAAAACAAGTTCAAAACTTTCCATTAACACTCACTGCAAGGCAATCTTATCACATGCTCAATGCGCAAGTAGGCTGTTGAAGTGTGTGACATTGACTGGGATGTGTTCTTTTGTTACAGTAACTGTTCAAATTTGTTTTGAATTCATGATTAATGATACTGTCTTATTTCTTGTAGGAAAGGATGTTTCAGTTTTGGTTTAACACATTTTTTGTCAGTCAAGCAGCGGTGACAAAAGAAATCTTTGAGGATGAACCAACACTTAAAACACTTGAGCTGGATTCTAATTTACGGTCTTTTAGTATTGGAAGAGACCATTTGGACAAAGCACACAAAGATTCCAAGGAAAAGATTTTCCCAGCAGATTTTATGGTATGAGTAGAATGTTACTTAACTTTACAGTATGTAAAAAATATACTTAATTTGCCATTCATAATTTTACACTCAGGATTACCCTTTTGATGATTCTTTTCTTTTAATTTGAATAAATAATTTATTTGATTATTGTTTATTATCAATGATAATCTTCTGAACAATGTGGAAATCAGTGAGGTTTGCCAAAATAAACATCCAATCACAAAAATATTAATAACGCTAATAAGCACTAAATTAATACAGTGATAAAGAGGATTGTCCAGTACAACTCCATGATGAAATTCGCATTTTTAGTTACTAGTAACAGTGTAACAGTAAACACCTGCAGGCATATACAGACAAGTGGACTAGTTAAGAACATCATGTTGAAATTTGGCACGTAAAGCATCATAATTTATAAAATAATAATAAGAACAAATTCAGCCCGATAAATAAAATGTGTTCTTGACATAAATGGAAAGGGTATTAGAACAAGGAAGCAATACAGCATGGTAACTATAACAGCAGTGCTGGCAATTAATAACATTCCAGACTGTCCCTGTTTCAAAGACCAGCAACTAAACCTGTAAATTTGGTTGCCCTGATAAATGCTTGGTTGTCCATTACCTTTGGGAAACCCCTACGATTAAATGCACACCGTGTTGAGATGCAATTGCATGGCATTGGAGCTTGAGTGTCCCGTAGTTCTAAGTGTGGGCCTGTGTTTTTTTTGTCAGCATTTTTAAAATGGAATCTTTGATCTCCATCACCAGCTACATGTACAAGTGAATTTTCCTATCTTACAATTTTTTGTAAAAGCCACAGGTATTCAAAACACGGGAAAATGCTCAACTGTAGCAGATTAACAATATTGTTAACTTCATACTCCTATCGACATTGACAACAGAAAACTGTCGAGTGAGTTGGGTGCTGCTTAATATGTAATACATTTTCAATTTTTTTGGCTGGGTTGTCCGTTGTTCAGACAACCAACGACTTCATTTGACTAAAAATAGGTAGGCATTGCGTACGTGCGGTAGTGCAGTAACTTGACACAGTGCTTCGTTCCGTAACTGTCAACTGAGAGCTCTGTGTTTTGTTTTCCAGGACGTAATAATTATGTAGCTCTAATAGTACATGATAATGTTTTGGTATTGTAAATTATTATAGTGCCATGGTAGGTGTCTTCGGTAAATAACCCCCTGAGAAGACATGTAGTTACTAGTAAAATAAGAAACCCAGAAAGATTGAGAATCGACAAACATTGGCTTGGAGGCTGACATGAAGTTCAGCTTCTTTTTCACATCAAGTTTAAGCGTGTACTCTGAGCATTTTACAGTTTCCATGACAAAAGTTCACTGAAGTTAAGCCCTGTCCGGCGGGGTTTAGTATTTATTTATTATTATTATTCTGGATGGGAGACCTCAAAATATATGACTTGCTGATAGAAAATAGGGCAGAAATTTTATTTTACATGTAATGCTCAAAATTGCGAACTAAGTAAGGTACAGAATGATTTTGTTAGCTTGCTTTATGCAAAACAACTATTGATGCAAAAGTAAATAAATATTGATACACAGTTTAAGGAAGAGTACAAGGAAGTTTTTAGGAAGTGTTGACTGAGAATAAAAAACACTTGCCATCAGCAACGAAATTTGCGACATGAAAACAACATAAATTTGTGCGGTGAATAAGAAAAGTTGCCATGACCAAAAAACAGTGGGGTCTTGGGGTCTTTGTTTTCGAGACACCCGATTGTTGTTTTGTTAAAGTAAAAAAAGTAAAGTGGTGCATTTATATAGCGCCTTTATCACAAACGTCTCAAAGGCGCTTTACAATGATCAATTTACCCCTAGCGGACTGGAAGCATATACAGGCGCAAATGGCAGCCGCTTCTAAGCAGTCCATGCATGCTGGTACTCATTTTACTGACCTCGGAAGGATGGAAAGCTGAGTGAACTTGAGCGGGAAAGAAGGTCGCCAAATATTCCAGTCTCGGCAGAACCGGGAATGGAACCCGGGACCTTAGGGTTGGAAGGCAGAGATCTTACCACTGCGCCAACCCCTCTGCTCTACATGTAGTTTGCTTTTTTTTTTCCTTTGAAGTGTTATGAAGTTCGACAAGAATTGTGTGAATTCAACACAAAGATCACAATGGTCCAACTCTTGAGGATGACCATTGTTTCTGCAAAGTCAAAAATTCACTCTCCTAGTTGAGGTTATTAATTTTATTACCAGGTAATTCCATCGTTTTGGAAAATAGAAGCTGCGTTATTATTCATCAGTGTCACAAATTCTTGCCAATTTTGGGGCTCATTTGTTGAAATTCAAGCACGCTTCCAACAGACCTTTTTATTTTTGTGTTCCACCCAGTTAGTTACGTGAGGATTTGAAAAGGCTTTTCAGCTTTGTTTTCCCTCTCACTTATTGCATTAATGTTATTACAAAGCTATCAGTGAAATCAACAGACACAGATTAGCGGAATATAATCAACAAGTTTACCAGTCAGCAAAATTAAAGTAGTGTTGCTGACAATCTTATTGACTCACACCTAGAATTATTACCAGAAAAAAAAATTTAATGTTACAATTATACATTAAAAAAAGTACAATAGGATAACAAGGAACAGTGATAAATTATTTGGAGCCTGCATGTATTTTCGAGTTACTTGTAGCCCTGAACGTACACTTACACTTGATGACTAAGAGATTTCAACATTTGTGATTTTTTAATGTTTCGTTTAATTCAGAAGATCTCATCTTTTCTATTACTGGGCAAAAGTTTTCAGCACAGTGCCATGGGAATTTCAACACAAACAAGCTGATCAATCGCATATAAAGATAATAGTTTTCTTCTGTTTTTCTTTCCCTTGCGAGGAAATTACTGTTGAATGTTTTTTAATGCAGGCAAAGAAGTTGACCCAGTCTTTGAAAATAAAAATATTATGGTCAACTGGTGATTTTTTTCCTTGTTTATTTGACCTGGAGAATGTCTGTGGAATGTGAGCTTGCGTGACGATCTCTGTAGACAGGAAAATCAATAATATCTATAGCAAAAAAAGCATTGTACACTATAATTATGTTAATTAAACCTCTTGTAATGTATAATATTAATTTTGAAGTAGGTATTTCTGAAACCAATTTTAAATTAGAACATTAAGGTCACTTTTAGGCTGATTTCTCACTAAGCACCCCTTAAAGAAGAATTGAATCCGATCAGCCTGAAACCTGAAATCAGTGTTCTTATACTGTATGCGGGTGTTTACTATACATGACGTTTTTAGGCTTAAGGAGACACCTTGTGACGTTTGTGCAAAGTACCATGAATCCTATTTATGCGGCGTATTAGACATGTGTGAGAATAACAGGAAAAATAAATGGACATCATGCTAAAGGTACTTGACTCACATCTGTTGGCAAAATGAAAGTAGAATTAAAAAACACTGAGTTCAGTTTAAAGGCTAAGTTTGGGTCAGTTTTCAAAGCCCGCATCCATGTACATTCACTCAAGCATGACCACGGGCACAAAAAGTGTGTCAAATTACCTATTCCCAATAGCTCATATTTCATGCGACAATAAGCAGTACATGTTAATGTCAAATACATTAACCCATTGACTTTTCAGGCGCCCTTAGCTACAGTAGGACACCCCCAGTTGTCGAATAAAATCATCTGGTGTAATCTGACAGAGTTAAATCTGTCAAGTCTCACTCCCTGGAGTCAATGATTTAATTGAGGGGACATTTTTTGACTGATTAAGCTCAGTTCACTTCAGAACCAACATAGCCTTTAGAAGACATAGGTGGCAGACTTATAGTGTAGTCCTGGCGGCTTCTTGTCCTTCAAACAATAGCAGTGTTGAAGAAATATTTTTTTTCAATAGTGACTCAAGGATACTTGTTGACAGCATTGTTGCTGTCACAGCTCATTTGCATTATCTCGAGACAAAGTTCTGTTGTCTGCATCTTACACACTGATTGTTTAAACTGACTCCAACATTTAGAACTTGTTTCTTTTGAAAAACAGACGAGCAAAAATAATATTTATTAGTCTACAAGAAAAAGACTTGGTGATCACCAGCAAAATTGATAATTTATTACGTGTTCCAGCATTGATTTCCTAATTTTAATTTTATTTTTGTGTTGCTTGATTCCATTGAATCAGTAATAACACTAGAAGTAAAAACTTTGCCTGCAGGGTTTGGTGGTGATGGATGCTTTCTGAAACCATCAAATCACTTCTACTTGGAACTACTTGTTTACATCTTTAGTGTCTGCTTAAAATGATTTTCTAAATTGCTGCCTCTTACACTTTGTCGGTGAGGTAGATCTGCTTTTATACCTCATTAGACACCATAAAGCTTGTAGGATACATGGACATTTGGGACAGGTGACAAAACTAGGGGGGACCCCTTGTTTTGTCACCCAGCCTAGCCCTGTCTCTAGCCTGCGTAGCAGCCGTTTTCTTTCCTTTTCCAGGCGGATATCCGACAAGCGAGCAATAAAGCAGGCGAGTGCCTGGATTGAGCAAAAAAATAGAGAGAATTGGGGACGGGGTGAGTGAGAAGGGGGAGGGGGTAGCTTCACCCCCTCCCCCTACTCCTTATTTTTCGCAATCTCTCAGTTTTCGTCCCCTTCGCGAGCGTTTGGAAAAGGAAAGGAAACGGCTGCTATGCAGGCTACCCTGTCTCATGCGCTTTCAATAATAATTATGGTGTCTAGTTATTATGTTTTGTGATTACACCACCTACCACCTGCAAGCAGGCCATTGGTGAGGTATCGGGTAAAGATGTAAAATTAATAGTACAGTCATGTACATTATAGGAAAGAGGAACTTTCAAATTATGATGGTATTTACCGCTATAGTTCTTTGACTAATTTGCAATAACTTGTTGTGGCAGGTTCGTGTTAAATACTCAGAGGTTGGTTTAGAAACACCATCAAGGTCATCATTGGCAAGGATACCGTCAAACCCGGAATTAACAAGTATACATAAAAAGACTAATTCCATGGATTCGTTAGAAGATGGAATTGATAATTACAAAGACAAAGAGAAAACAGTCACTAAGATGCCTTATGCATCATTGCCAAGGACACCTATGAATTCAGGAATGAAACCTACTCACAAGAAGACCCGTTCCATGGATTGGAATGTTGATTCTATTGAAAATAGTTATCAAGATCAAGAGGAAGAAGATAACTTTTCCGATTCAGATACTGAAGAAGAATGGAAGAAAGAAGCAACCTTACTTCAAGGCACACAAACAACGTACGTGTGATACAAATTGAACAAACTTTTTGCGATGCAGTTCATACTGTAAGGCTGTTATCATCTGTCTTTGGACCTCTGGAAAGTAAAAATTTCTTTTGTGGACTGGCCAAAAACGTGCCTGGTGAGATGTCATTGATCTATAGTTGTTGCAATATTTGACAGAGTACATGTAACTGTTGTGTTTTTTTCTAATGCCACAAGCTAAAGGCAGAGGGTTATCAAAAACATTTTAAGTTTAAGGTTACATTTTAGTTAGCTTGCAAAACACTGAACCCAATAAATATTAGAATTCTCTACTGTAGCATTAAACCTATATTTATCTTGTAATTGAATAACAACTACAAGAGGTCTGCACTAGGGAGGAGCCAAATAAAGAGTATTTTCTAAATTATAAATCCCTACTACTGTAGGTATGGGCTGCACACCAACACAAAAGTCTTGAAGAAAGGTGTATGTACAGTTTTAGTTGGATGGAGGGAGGGGAGGGCTAGGGCTTCTGAGGCTAGAACTGTAATAAGTATTCTTTTCATAATCATGCTCAAACTTAATATCTTCCCTCACATCATCCCCCATCCCATGCATTGTTATACAATTATAAAGGTCTCTTTACGTGTATTTTTAATTTAAATTACAAGATACAGTAAGGGAGGCTTGCGAGTTAAATATGCACTGTTGACTGAGAGAACTGTGGATGCATTATTACAGTACATGTATTTTTTTACCAGAATGTCGATTATAAATTGACCAATCACAATCGAGTTCAGGACATGGCCAAAAGGCTGCTTGATTTTGGTTTTCTTATTAAAAGTCTGATTGTCAGCACAAAAGTTATATTTTTTGTTTAAAATCTCTAAGGAATTTCACAATTGAACAGTTGAAATTTGTGTAACTTGTACAGATTTTTACCTCTGCCATACCCTTAATTTCCATAAATTATGTACGTTCCCACACAATATTATTGATGAAAAAATATAGGGTAGATCATTGCTATTTTGGTCTACGAGACAAATCATTTTGGAAATTGATCTCCATTTTAAGCAAAAAAAGTTCCTTTTTAAATTAATCCCTAAATCAAAATGGTCCTGACCCTTAACGTGATGAAAAATGCTCCATTTATAATTAGACCAATTTTTCACCTGATTTCACAGGGAAACCAACTAGAAATGGCAGCCATGTTGGTGCAACAAATGAATCTTTGTTGTGCAGATGCTGTAAACATCTACTTTTTTTGTTTCGATTAACCAGCACAGGGTTCGTACTCTTTTAAGCTCTCCAAATTCCATGACTTTTTCCATGGCCTTTTCTAGCTTTCTATGACCTTAAGTTTAGCTGCCAAGTAAGAAAATTTAAAAACTCTATTTGTCTTAAGATATTTTCTGACATAACTCAGTTCAAATTTGAATGAATTAACGACCTCTGTTCGCCAAACGTCCGATTGTTTGATAGAAACGTCTTTGTTTCACTTTATCCTTGCTTTGACAACTGCAATGATTATAATTATAATTTCCATGACTTTCCATGACCGACCACAAATTCCATGACTTTCCAGGCCTGGAAAATGAAATTCTCAAATTCCATGACTTTCCAGGTTTTCCATGACCCTACGAACCCTGCAGCAGTGTGGCTAAATGCTACAAGGAGATAAACAATGGCATTTTATGCAATTTAATTTGTAGGTTCAGTTATTACTGTAGTCATGTTCATTGTACAAAGTTTAGTATTAAAAAAATAATTCTTGTGAATTCAGATATTTTTAATATTATTGTTTGTGATGTTTATAATAGGAAAAGATAAATCTCCTTTTAGAAGCTGAGATGAGTGATTTGATTTTTCAAAGCTGTGTAAAAACTGAATCAAGTACTTTCAGTTTTCAGGAAGTGACGTCTGTATTATGGCATGATTTCTTCCTATTACACCATATGAGGACCGCAAACTAGAAGAACCATAATTTCAAAAGTGAACCTATAATCATTTTATGGTTGTGGTCTTCACATTCCTAACCAATAACACTGTGCACTGAGATTTTTGACATTAATTTTTTTTTTTGGAAGGGCCAAATAATTTTATATGGGATAAAAAATGAAAGGCTGTATTTATATTAATTTTTATAATAGCCTGAAGTGACTTTATTCCTTAATTGCATTTTTTGTATAACCTGGAGGCAAATAATGTGCATTTGTTATAATGTTAAGCATCTAAAAGGTTGAATCCAACCACTGTGAACTGATGCAAGTCATGGCTTGCTCTTTTTCAATGCAAAGCCCCAGAAAGGGGAGTGAAAACAACCTAGTTCCCAGGGTCTTACATCTCCCCACCCCAGAGGAAGTGAGGGAAGAAAGACTAGTCATGTGTCTCCCAAGGAGCGGGAGATGACAAAAAAAAACCAGAGGGACAGGCAGCAAAGTCGTTATTTGTCTTTCCTGAGCTCACTATAGAAGGGAAATTTTAACCAAAGAGCAGCACTGGCAATAGGTCAAAACAATTATAATTCATTTTCCCTACCCTGTAGGCAAGACAGCAACCACGTCTCTACCAAAAAGAAAAAGCTTCCAAGCACTTTACTTGTTTTGGCTTTAGATTTACAATATCAGACATTGAAGATTGCTGAAAAACATGGCAATTGCTCTACCCAAGCTTCAGCCAGCGCTTCAATCTTCAAATACCTGCGGCAACAACATTTGGCGAGTGGGGACCCCTCCCAAGGTGGAAAATTTGTCACTAAGACATGTGACCAGCCTGAACCAGGGTCTTTCTTCCCTTGCTTCCTCTGGGGTGGGAGGATGAAAGACCCTGGAAAAGAGTCCTTTGTCACTTCAAGTTGCTGCTGCAGTATTTTGAAAAAGGAGACATTTTGCTAAATCAAAGTTACAAAAAGTCACTTTATGGCAATAGGTTAAATTCAAACAGCCCTAACTGTACAATTGAATTGTCAGTACAACTGCAGATTGTTTAGCTCAGTTGATATTTACATGTATCTCCAGAACCGCCTGCTAGTACTACTACACAATCCTAAACAAGTTCATCTTTGTTCTGACTTATCCTTCCTTATTTTTTTCCAGACCAAGTTTTCACAATATTATAAGAATTTTGGTTTTTAAGCTACCATTTTGGTATGACTAGTGACTTGTACTGAAATATGATTTTGCTTAATTTGGTATGGCTTGCCCACACCCCTTTGGCACTATTGCACTTGGAAATTTTTCTTGTGACTTGTCTCCCAAGTTTGTTGCAACTAAAGTTTTCACATTGTGAAACATGTTGCTTGATGGGTTTTGCACTAGACAAGGTTTCTTGCAACTTGTTTTGTTTTTGATGATCACATGAGGGTAAAGGTACATTTTCATTGGCTGGTGGTGCAAACTGTTGTGACACAAGTTGCAGGACAGATGTTACACCACACAATGCTTAAACAAATTGTTGCAACGATATGCGAAGCTTTCTGCAGTGGTTTTTGCCTATGATTGGGCACTGGTTTGTGCACCTTGTCTCACTATGGCATCCGTGAGATGGGTGCACAACAAATTGAACAGTGCAACAGTGCCTTTAGTTGTCACAGGCTGGATACTCACTTTTTGGTGGGAAATTCTGTGGTCTGTATTTGGAGGGATACATAACTTGAGTCAAAAGAAACAAGTATAATTTATCTGATCTAATGGCTAAGAGGGCCAAGTGGCACTGGCCGATGGTCATGTTCCCATTTTCATTATTAGGGGTGGCGAATGGTAAATGCGAGACTTTGCGAGACGGCGAGACCAGCGTTTTTCTTTGCGAGCCCGAGACATTTTGACTTTTTAGATTGCAAGATCGAGACTTCAAAGTGTTTGACACCTTCATATAAAAAACGAGACTGCGAGACGCACATAACCGCTCAAAAAACCAGACTGGGAGACCCAGAGTTTTGAAGAACCATTCGCCACCCCTATTATTATCCTTGTCCTCACTACTTTCTTAT
This sequence comes from Montipora foliosa, assembly GCF_036669935.1. Classification (NCBI taxonomy): domain Eukaryota; kingdom Metazoa; phylum Cnidaria; class Anthozoa; order Scleractinia; family Acroporidae; genus Montipora; species Montipora foliosa. The sequence goes on along the minus strand of NC_090869.1, from coordinate 58,735,806 downwards.
TTCCAAGAGGTTAGGGTTAGGGTTAGACCCCTCCTTCTTTTCATACTTAGCCTGTTCCAGGCTCTCAGATAGTCGAGAAAACGAAAAGAACTGCGTGTGAAAAGCGAGTGGCTCGCCTCGACCCAAGCCCCCACTCGCTTTTCACACGCAGTTCTTTTCGTTTTCTCGACTATCTGAGAGCCTGGAACAGGCTATTTCATACTTTTTGTTCAGGTTTGTGGAAATACAGTATCTAAAGGTACAGTAGTAAAACAAAGTAGATGCACACTGCAACGTTAATTCCACTCAAATCTGCATGTACACACAGACCTGCAACTCCCCTCAAAAGTGCGAAGTTATCATTATTTTACTGTTACTGCAGATTTTAAATGGCTTTTATTTATTGTATCTCATATACAGCCTGCAACGTAGATTTTATTGACGTTGCTGGCATACATTTAACGGGATATAACTTTTCCTGGAATAGCTCTGTTACCATCTCCTTTCCTAGGTGGGGTCAGCCCATTACAGCCCCAGATGCATTTTATGCACCTATCAATGTTAAGCCCCAGGGTGGGGGGGGCGGGCTGACCCAGGGGAATTTGACATTTTCGTGGAAACTGGCGTCAAATTTCCCACCCTGGGCAACTACAGACTGTCAAATTCCCCCACCCCCGGGAACCATTGGAACATCACATTTCTGCCCTGGAGTAACTTTTTTTTCATTAGATTCTCACTTTTCGAACACCAATGAATGTTCTTCACTGTCGATTTCAAATTCCCTTTTAACAGCTGATGGAAATTTGTTGTGTAACACGAAACCTTTCCGCTGCTCACAGTACCGAACAAGACCCTAACATTTAGCAAAACAACATGAACAATATTAACCAGCTTTCGAATCAATCAAACGTGCACAATGATAGAGTGGAAAATTCATGAATATGTAGAAATGATACAAAAAGTAATCACAAAAAAAGTAGAAAGAAACATTCTCGTACTTGTGAACACTCCAGCTAGGACTGATAGAAGTGATGGACCGTTATTTACAAAAAGACAAGACCAGGGGCGCAGCTAGGATCTGAAATAGTTTCTAGGGGGGTCCGGGGGCATACTCCCCCGGGAAGATTTTAGATTTTAACTCTCCAAAGTCCCCTTTCTCATGTTTCTGACCGACTTCCGTAAAACGTTGGAAACCGGTATGGATTTACCCCTGACAACGGATTTGCTTACCTTTCTTTCAACCACGGTGTCCAGAAAAATCAGGAAACAAGGGAAGTCCCATCAAAACCAACGTTGAGGAGAACTCATCTCCAGGTTCTCTCGGTGTTCCAAGATGGCGGACTTGTCAAATTCCCGACCATGGGGAGACCATGGGGCAATGCCTACATGTCAAAATCCCTACCCAGGGCAAGGCTCTCTGAGTCAATTTCCCGTAGGTAGCCCGCCCCCCCCCACCCTGGGGCTTAACATTGATAGGTGCATTAATTATCACTGTCATCAGATTACATGAGTTATAGCAGCAATCGTCATAGTGTTTTCTTATTTCTTTTTTGTTCAAAAGAACTTCTAGAAAATGCACAATTTTGTAGTAACCGTTTGCTTGATCGGCGCACCTTCAACATTAAAATCCTCCTTGCAAGGAACTTCTTTGGAAATGGGGGGACTAGAGGCCGATGAGAACAGCGTGATCAGCCTGTGTACAATTTCGAAGTCAACTTTGTTTTAGTATTTACTCCAATTTTATTCCTTCACCCAAGGCATTCATGTCCCTGTTGTCCATTCTGTTGGTCTATGTGGATGGACTTTTCCCGAAATAAGGACACCTGTCTCGTCAGCCTTTGTATTCGCCTTTGAATCTCCGTTTGTTTCTGTGTTTCCAGTGACAACAATGTTGTTCAGCTCATCGCAAACTGTATCATAAATGTTTGACACTGCATCGTTAAGTGTGGCCTCATCTTGACACTGAAAATTTGTAGACTCACTGTTTCTGTCTGCAACATCATTTTCGTTCACAAGATTCCTGTCAAAGGCAAAGCCTTCAACCTCGCCGCCTTCAAGTGACAGCCGCACATTCTCGGCGAACGTATCAAAGCTGTAGCAATCTGGATCAAACAAGGCACTCAGCGGATCTTCTAAGTTCGGATTGTAAAATAAAAACAGCAATCCCTGGACACAGTCCTCTAAGCTGTAAATTTCTGTCCATTCTTCGAGTAAATTCAAGCAGACGTCACCACTCCCGTGATCAATGTTCGGGTGATAAATCCGCGTCTCACATGTAACACTTGGAGCTGACTTGGGGTAATCTTCCGGATTCACTACAAACATGAATTTCCCTCCGCAGTAGACACCGTCATTTGGAACGATTTCGACTGTAAAAGCTTCGAGATTTTCTTCAAAGTGACAAACTGTGGCCTGATTGTTTGAAAAGCTAGCAATGCCTTTCATCAGCCTGTGGAAATCTTTAGCCAACGATCCACACATTTTTTTAACGCAAACGACTAAAATTGACTAATCAAAAAATGTTAAACCAGAAGACCTTCAAACATTAAATATTTCACGCAGTTTCCATCTGAAATGTAAGTTTGGCGATTTACAAAATAGGCCTTTTAAAGGTGGTTTTATATGCCCGTGCTGCAAAGTTTTTGTGTGATGGTGCAACAACGTGAACAACAAGTGATTCCGTGTTGAGAACCAATCAAAAGAAAGCACGATTGCATCATTCATTACAGGGAATACCCCTCAGAATCCAGAATAGTCACCACCTCCAAGATATTTATAGTCAATAAATTTCAAATAAAACGAGATCTGAAATAATAAACGAATTTCCTACGAAACAGGAACTGCCAGAGGGTGGTCATTGTATTAGTTTTTTTTAAAATAAGAATGTCTGGAAATTTTAAAGTGCCTTAGCCTGCGAGAAGTGGTTACAATTCCGTGAGAGCGAGCCTGCTCGCAGGCTAAAAGTGCCTCTTCTATATACGGAAGATTGTAGCCATGTAAAAACAAGCAAATACGAGAACAGACTAATTATGGACTGAGGACGGTTATTTCTTCGACCGGTTACAGGTACAAAAGAGCAAAAGAGAGCAAGCTTCATTATTTTGCGCCAGCGATCAAGTTAAATATTTAAGATCATTGTCAATTGTCATGCGTTCACTTCTAATTAGTTTTTCCGCCGAAAATGATCGACTTCCACAAGAGGGTTTTTTCGTTACTACTTCTCGGGTTATATATTATGGACAGAGCAGTGGCGTCTGATTCTGGTGGATTGGCAGATTTAGCGAAGATTTTAGGGCAGCTAGCCGGCGGAGACGACTGTGTGTTCCGCTGCCCGAAAGGTAAGTTTCACTGTTTGCGATTGCTATTAAAGGTCAAATTTTAAATAAGGGACTAAACATTATTAACGCAATCTCTACGTAACCTCATATACAGTAGATATGAAATTAGAGATGCTTCGTATAGCTTTCAAAGGTATAGACCCTGATACGTTTTTTGTGTAAAAACTTTTGTAATTGTGCCATAATATTTTGTTTTATTCTAGGTTACTAACCTTAAGTCTAACTAAAGTAAAGCTTGTTTGCACTACACATGACACAACCATTTCTGCTCAATAAATTTTCCTAATCTTATTTATAAAATTATCTAGAAATTAACTGTTAGTCATTTTGCTCTTAACTGGTGTGGTCATAGAAAGTTTAACAAATTTAGGAACTTTGCCTTAATCTGTAAGCCTCAGTCTGTAAAACTCCATATGCATGTAATATATAACTGACATGGTATTCAGTGATTGGTCGCCCAGAGGACTCATAAACACTTGTTTAGTCACCTGGTTATGCGAGACACTCAGTAGATGCAAATGTGAACATTTCACTGAGGTTGACTAGCAATAGAGTTATTTTCACAGAGTTCTATGACGTTACAGTTAAGTTTCCAAAATCCTGAATTCAAGATAATTTGGAAATTCAAGATTTTGGAAGGCCTAAATCTTGAACTCAGAAATACAGAAATACAAAAAGTATTCCTAAACATGTATAAAAGCTAACCTAATTAGGCCTAAAAAAAAGTTTTTAGGCTTATGTTTATAGCTTTTATGAATGTTGGCTTCCAAAATCTGAATTCAGGATTTTGGAAACTTAACTCTAACTCTATGACATAACTCTATGAAAATAACTCTAAGAATAGCTGTCCCCCAATATGAATAGGTAAGGGCTGTTTATATGGTCTTGGGTACCCGAGACAAACCTCCCCCCGAGTTTACCCTTGGCGAGATATTTTTCCACTCATTTGTTTACAAATTCTATCAACCGTTTACATGAGGTGGTCGAGACAACTTGGGTGGGCGAGTTGTCTCGCCTCGGCAGGTAGGGTAACCCTGGCAGGTGAGCCAACTTTTTCGCATGTAAACAGTTTGTTTCGACCACCCGAGACAAGACAGCAAAATCTTGAATGCGCACGCATAAAATAAATCAAGAAGCAACAATTTGGGAGCTTATACATGTGTTTAGCGTTTACTTTCGAATTAAAAGTTTTTTTCCGCCAAATTCTCACCACTGTCAACAGAAACTCTCGATTCATTTAGAAACAGCCTTTTATTTAAAACTACATATTATTGCTGCGTCAAGATTGTCAGTCCATTTGCTGAAAGTGAAAACTCAACTATACTTAATAAAAACGAACTAGAAAGAAAGAAAGGCATATGATGATACGCATTTTTTGAAGATGCGTCTTAAAAAAATATATGCATAATTAAGGAGGAGAACTTTGTCTCGGCTCAATCGCAATTCTCATATAGACGCTTGGTAAAGTTGTTCCTCGGAGGAAGGGCTGTCTCGGGAGACCATATAAACAGGCCCTAAGCCAAAACTTTTAAGAAAAGTCACAGGCAAACCCCAAACCAACACCATGTTTGTTTTAATTAACCCATTGGACTCCCAGGGGTTCCCCTTTGACGAGTAAAATCGTCTGGCAATCTAGACAGAGTAAAAAAATACCTCTGGCTGGTTGATAGGCTAGTTTGGATGTCAATGGGTTAATTAAACTACATGAAAGTAATCATAAAGTGAGATGTTATCAATGTACATGGCCAAATAGAAAATCCGGCCTCTTTTCAAAACACAACATTGCCTCAGCGGGCCACAAAAGACTCACAGCCGCGGTGCTGCTAATGCAACTTTGTGATATGCCTATTATTTATAGACAATTTTACGCATTTTTTTCGGGTTAATTTTAAATAAGTTCACTGGACTGTTGATCTTTAATAGCTGTTCAATCAACACTTACATGATTGCTTTGAAGTGACTTTGAATTCGTTATTCACTTCGCTTGTATTATTTTAAAACTCGCAATTGTGATATCATTTGGCCTTGTGTATGTACACTACACGGGCGGCAAATAAACAATATTCCCTCAAAAATTCATGTTATTCCCTTATTGATTGGGTAATATTGAAAACATCTTGTAATTGCTGGTTGTTTACAAATACAAACAATCTGGTTCAGCATTGACACTTAAAAGTTAACAATGCTGTATTTCTCGACTTGGTACAAAGGTCCAAAC
>NC_090869.1:58699164-58725771 GCF_036669935.1 Montipora foliosa | reverse complement strand
GTGTTGTATTGGTTGGTATTGCTGTGCCAACCTTTTTCATTTTGCTGAATGTTGGGGCAAAATGTTTGTCTGTGATCAACAACGTTGGCACATTAACTAAAGTGGCTTAAAGTGCCCGGTCGTCAACCCTTAAAGGCAAGCAATGTACTTTGGATAGCTAACAAACTCTTGGCACCCACATTTGACTTGATTTGAGTTAATGCAATTTGATTTCAATATGCATGGTCCCCTTGTAGTGCCCCATGCTAGAAGACTTGACTCTTAAAGTTCGTCATTATTATCCTTGTTGTTTATATGTAATTACTTGATTATTGATTTTTAGTTGTTGCATGTTTTTAGGGAAAGAAAACCAGTGAAGGATTTGCTTTTGACCTGACCCAACCATTCCAATTTGTGGTGATGTCAAAGTAGAATTCTTTCACAAAGACATGTTTAAAAAGTGGGATACAATGTAACTACACTAAAGTTTTTTTAATGATTTCCCAGATCACCAAACTACAATCCTGGACAAAGGTCTTGGGAGTTGGATTCATGATTGTCCATAAAAGTCTAGTCACTTTTGGGCTTACCGGGTATCCCTTAGAGCATTATCCTTGTCCATCAGAGTGCTAGTGTTGTCTCTCCCAGGGCTTGAAATAAAAAAAACTGAAGTCGCCTTTTGGCAGAACGTTAAGTTGCAATAAGTACAAAATGTACATTCAAGTTGTGAAAAGGTTTAGGAGCCCCAAAGGCAGGAAAACAAGTTCAAAACTTTCATTAACACTCACTGCAAGGCAAGCTTATCACCTCTCAATGCGCAAGTAGGCTGTTGAAGTGTGTGACATTGACTGGGATGTGTTCTTTTGTTACAGTAACGGTCAAATTGTTTTGAATTCATGATTAATGATACTGTCTTATTCTTGTAGGAAAGGATGTTTCAGTTTTGGTTTAACAAATTTTTTGTCAGTCAAGCAGCGGTGACAAAAGAATCTTTGAGGATGAACCACACTTAAAACACTTGAGCTGGATTCTAATTTACGGTCTTTTAGTATTGGGAAGAGACCATTTGGCAAAGCACACAAAGATTCCAAGGAAAGATTTTCCCAGCAGATTTTATGGTATGAGTCGAATGTTACTTAACTTTACAGTATGTAAAAAATATACTTAATTTGCCATTCATAATTTTAACACTCAGGATTACCCTTTTGATGATTCTTTTCTTTTAATTGAATAAATAATTTATTTGATTATTGTTTATTATCAATGATATCTTCTGAACATGTGGAAATCAGTGAGGTTTGCCAAAATAAACATCCAATCACAAAAATATTAATAACGCTAATAAGCACTAAATTATACAGTGATAAAGAGGATTGTCCAGTACAACTCCATGAGAAATTCGCATTTTTAGTTACTAGTAACAGTGTAACAGTACACACCTGCAGGCATATACAGACAAGTGGACTAGTTAAGAACATCATGTTGAAATTTGGCACGTAAAGCATCATAATTTATAAAAATAATAAGAACAAACTCAGCCCATAAATAAAATGTGTTCTTGACATAAATGGAAAGGGTATAGAACAAGGAAGCAATACAGCATGGTAACTATAACAGCAGTGCTGGCAATTAATAACATTCCAGACTGTCCCTGTTTCAAAGACCAGCAACTAAACCTGTAAATTTGGTTGCCCTGATAAATGCTTGGTTGTCCATTACCTTTGGGAACCCCTACGATTAAATGCACACCGTGTTGAGATGCAATTGCATGGCAATGGAGCTTGAGTGTCCCGTAGTTCTAAGTGTGGGCCTGTGTTTTTTTTTGTCAGCATTTTTAAAATGGAATCTTTGATCTCCACACCAGCTACTTGTACAAGTGAATTTTCCTATCTTACAATTTTTTGTAAAGCCACAGGTATCAAAACACGGGAAAATGCTCAACTGTAGCCGATTAGAATATTGTTAACTTCATACTCCTATCGACATTGACAACAGAAAACTGTCGAGTGAGTTGGGTGCTGCTTATATGTAATACATTTTCAATTTTTTGGCTGGTTGTCCGTGTTCACGAACCCAACGACTTCATTTTGACTAAAATAGGTAGGCATTGCGTACGTGCGGTAGTGCATAACTTGACACAGTGCTTCGTTCCGTAACTGTCAACTGAGAGCTCTGTGTTTTGTTTTCCAGGACGTAATAATTATGTAGCTCTAATAGTACATGATAATGTTTTTGGTATTGTAAATTATTATAGTTGCCATGGTAGGTGTCTTTCGGTAAATAACCCCCCTGAGAAGACATGTAGTTACTAGTAAAATAAGAAACCCAGAAAGATTGAGAATCGACAAACATTGGCTTGGAGGCTGACATGAAGTTCAGCTTCTTTTTCACATCAAGTTTAAGCGTGTACTCTGAGCATTTTACAGTTTCCATGACAAAAGTTCACTGAAGTTAAGCCCTGTCCGGCGGGGTTTAGTATTTATTTATTATTATTATTCTGGATGGGAGACCTCAAAATATATGACTTGCTGATAGAAAATAGGGCAGAAATTTTATTTTACATGTAATGCTCAAAATTGCGAACTAAGTAAGGTACAGAATGATTTTGTTAGCTTGCTTTATGCAAAACAACTATTGATGCAAAAGTAAATAAATATTGATACACAGTTTAAGGAAGAGTACAAGGAAGTTTTTAGGAAGTGTTGACTGAGAATAAAAAACACTTGCCATCAGCAACGAAATTTGCGACATGAAAACAACATAAATTTGTGCGGTGAATAAGAAAAGTTGCCATGACCAAAAAACAGTGGGGTCTTGGGGTCTTTGTTTTCGAGACACCCGATTGTTGTTTTGTTAAAGTAAAAAAAGTAAAGTGGTGCATTTATATAGCGCCTTTATCACAAACGTCTCAAAGGCGCTTTACAATGATCAATTTACCCCTAGCGGACTGGAAGCATATACAGGCGCAAATGGCAGCCGCTTCTAAGCAGTCCATGCATGCTGGTACTCATTTTACTGACCTCGGAAGGATGGAAAGCTGAGTGAACTTGAGCGGGAAAGAAGGTCGCCAAATATTCCAGTCTCGGCAGAACCGGGAATGGAACCCGGACCTTAGGGTTGGAAGGCAGAGATCTTACCACTGCGCCAACCCCTCTGCTCTACATGTAGTTTGCTTTTTTTTTTCCTTTGAAGTGTTATGAAGTTCGACAAGAATTGTGTGAATTCAACACAAAGATCACAATGGTCCAACTCTTGAGGATGACCATTGTTTCTGCAAAGTCAAAAATTCACTCTCCTAGTTGAGGTTATTAATTTTATTACCAGGTAATTCCATCGTTTTGGAAAATAGAAGCTGCGTTATTATTCATCAGTGTCACAAATTCTTGCCAATTTTGGGGCTCATTTGTTGAAATTCAAGCACGCTTCCAACAGACCTTTTTATTTTTGTGTTCCACCCAGTTAGTTACGTGAGGATTTGAAAAGGCTTTTCAGCTTTGTTTTCCCTCTCACTTATTGCATTAATGTTATTACAAAGCTATCAGTGAAATCAACAGACACAGATTAGCGGAATATAATCAACAAGTTTAACAGTCAGCAAATTAAAGTAGTGTTGCTGACAATCTTATTGACTCACACCTAGAATTATTACCAGAAAAAAAAATTTAATGTTACAATTATACATTAAAAAAAGTACAATAGGATAACAAGGAACAGTGATAAATTATTTGGAGCCTGCATGTATTTTCGAGTTACTTGTAGCCCTGAACGTACACTTACACTTGATGACTAAGAGATTTCAACATTTGTGATTTTTTAATGTTTCGTTTAATTCAGAAGATCTCATCTTTTCTATTACTGGGCAAAAGTTTTCAGCACAGTGCCATGGGAATTTCAACACAAACAAGCTGATCAATCGCATATAAAGATAATAGTTTTCTTCTGTTTTTCTTTCCCTTGCGAGGAAATTACTGTTGAATGTTTTTAATGCAGGCAAAGAAGTTGACCCAGTCTTTGAAAATAAAAATATTATGGTCAACTGGTGATTTTTTTCCTTGTTTATTTGACCTGGAGAATGTCTGTGGAATGTGAGCTTGCGTGACGATCTCTGTAGACAGGAAAATCAATAATATCTATAGCAAAAAAGCATTGTACACTATAATTATGTTAATTAAACCTCTTGTAATGTATAATATTAATTTTGAAGTAGGTATTTCTGAAACCAATTTTAAATTAGAACATTAAGGTCACTTTTAGGCTGATTTCTCACTAAGCACCCCTTAAAGAAGAATTGAATCCGATCAGCCTGAAACCTGAAATCAGTGTTCTTATACTGTATGCGGGTGTTTACTATACATGACGTTTTTAGGCTTAAGGAGACACCTTGTGACGTTTGTTGCAAAGTACCATGAATCCTATTTATGCGGCGTATTAGACATGTGTGAGAATAACAGGAAAAATAAATGGACATCATGCTAAAGGTACTTGACTCACATCTGTTGGCAAAATGAAAGTAGAATTAAAAAACACTGAGTTCAGTTTAAAGGCTAAGTTTGGGTCAGTTTTCAAAGCCCGCATCCATGTACATTCACTCAAGCATGACCACGGGCACAAAAAGTGTGTCAAATTACCTATTCCCAATAGCTCATATTTCATGCGACAATAAGCAGTACATGTTAATGTCAAATACATTAACCCATTGACTTTTCAGGCGCCCTTAGCTACAGTAGGACACCCCCAGTTGTCGAATAAAATCATCTGGTGTAATCTGACAGAGTTAAATCTGTCAAGTCTCACTCCCTGGAGTCAATGATTTAATTGAGGGGACATTTTTTGACTGATTAAGCTCAGTTCACTTCAGAACCAACATAGCCTTTAGAAGACATAGGTGGCAGACTTATAGTGTAGTCCTGGCGGCTTCTTGTCCTTCAAACAATAGCAGTGTTGAAGAAATATTTTTTTTCAATAGTGACTCAAGGATACTTGTTGACAGCATTGTTGCTGTCACAGCTCATTTGCATTATCTCGAGACAAAGTTCTGTTGTCTGCATCTTACACACTGATTGTTTAAACTGACTCCAACATTTAGAACTTGTTTCTTTTGAAAAACAGACGAGCAAAAATAATATTTATTAGTCTACAAGAAAAAGACTTGGTGATCACCAGCAAAATTGATAATTTATTACGTGTTCCAGCATTGATTTCCTAATTTTAATTTTATTTTTGTGTTGCTTGATTCCATTGAATCAGTAATAACACTAGAAGTAAAAACTTTGCCTGCAGGGTTTGGTGGTGATGGATGCTTTCTGAAACCATCAAATCACTTCTACTTGGAACTACTTGTTTACATCTTTAGTGTCTGCTTAAAATGATTTCTAAATTGCACCCTCAGACACTTTGTCGGTGAGGTAGATCTGCTTTTATACCTCATTAGACACCATAAAGCTTGTAGGATACATGGACATTTGGGACAGGTGACAAAACTAGGGGGGACCCCTTGTTTTGTCACCCAGCCTAGCCCTGTCTCTAGCCTGCGTAGCAGCCGTTTTCTTTCCTTTTCCAGGCGGATATCCGACAAGCGAGCAATAAAGCAGGCGAGTGCCTGGATTGAGCAAAAAAATAGAGAGAATTGGGGACGGGGTGAGTGAGAAGGGGGAGGGGGTAGCTTCACCCCCTCCCCCTACTCCTTATTTTTCGCAATCTCTCAGTTTTCGTCCCCTTCGCGAGCGTTTGGAAAAGGAAAGGAAACGGCTGCTATGCAGGCTACCCTGTCTCATGCGCTTTCAATAATAATTATGGTGTCTAGTTATTATGTTTTGTGATTACACCACCTACCACCTGCAAGCAGGCCATTGGTGAGGTATCGGGTAAAGATGTAAAATTAATAGTACAGTCATGTACATTATAGGAAAGAGGAACTTTCAAATTATGATGGTATTTACCGCTATAGTTCTTTGACTAATTTGCAATAACTTGTTGTGGCAGGTTCGTGTTAAATACTCAGAGGTTGGTTTAGAAACACCATCAAGGTCATCATTGGCAAGGATACCGTCAAACCCGGAATTAACAAGTATACATAAAAAGACTAATTCCATGGATTCGTTAGAAGATGGAATTGATAATTACAAAGACAAAGAGAAAACAGTCACTAAGATGCCTTATGCATCATTGCCAAGGACACCTATGAATTCAGGAATGAAACCTACTCACAAGAAGACCCGTTCCATGGATTGGAATGTTGATTCTATTGAAAATAGTTATCAAGATCAAGAGGAAGAAGATAACTTTTCCGATTCAGATACTGAAGAAGAATGGAAGAAAGAAGCAACCTTACTTCAAGGCACACAAACAACGTACGTGTGATACAAATTGAACAAACTTTTTGCGATGCAGTTCATACTGTAAGGCTGTTATCATCTGTCTTTGGACCTCTGGAAAGTAAAAATTTCTTTTGTGGACTGGCCAAAAACGTGCCTGGTGAGATGTCATTGATCTATAGTTGTTGCAATATTTGACAGAGTACATGTAACTGTTGTGTTTTTTTCTAATGCCACAAGCTAAAGGCAGAGGGTTATCAAAAACATTTTAAGTTTAAGGTTACATTTTAGTTAGCTTGCAAAACACTGAACCCAATAAATATTAGAATTCTCTACTGTAGCATTAAACCTATATTTATCTTGTAATTGAATAACAACTACAAGAGGTCTGCACTAGGGAGGAGCCAAATAAAGAGTATTTTCTAAATTATAAATCCCTACTACTGTAGGTATGGGCTGCACACCAACACAAAAGTCTTGAAGAAAGGTGTATGTACAGTTTTAGTTGGATGGAGGGAGGGGAGGGCTAGGGCTTCTGAGGCTAGAACTGTAATAAGTATTCTTTTCATAATCATGCTCAAACTTAATATCTTCCCTCACATCATCCCCCATCCCATGCATTGTTATACAATTATAAAGGTCTCTTTACGTGTATTTTTAATTTAAATTACAAGATACAGTAAGGGAGGCTTGCGAGTTAAATATGCACTGTTGACTGAGAGAACTGTGGATGCATTATTACAGTACATGTATTTTTTTACCAGAATGTCGATTATAAATTGACCAATCACAATCGAGTTCAGGACATGGCCAAAAGGCTGCTTGATTTTGGTTTTCTTATTAAAAGTCTGATTGTCAGCACAAAAGTTATATTTTTTGTTTAAAATCTCTAAGGAATTTCACAATTGAACAGTTGAAATTTGTGTAACTTGTACAGATTTTTACCTCTGCCATACCCTTAATTTCCATAAATTATGTACGTTCCCACACAATATTATTGATGAAAAAATATAGGGTAGATCATTGCTATTTTGGTCTACGAGACAAATCATTTTGGAAATTGATCTCCATTTTAAGCAAAAAAAGTTCCTTTTTAAATTAATCCCTAAATCAAAATGGTCCTGACCCTTAACGTGATGAAAAATGCTCCATTTATAATTAGACCAATTTTTCACCTGATTTCACAGGGAAACCAACTAGAAATGGCAGCCATGTTGGTGCAACAAATGAATCTTTGTTGTGCAGATGCTGTAAACATCTACTTTTTTTGTTTCGATTAACCAGCACAGGGTTCGTACTCTTTTAAGCTCTCCAAATTCCATGACTTTCCATGACTTTTTCCATGGCCTTTTCTAGCTTTCTATGACCTTAAGTTTAGCTGCCAAGTAAGAAAATTTTAAAAACTCTATTTGTCTTAAGATATTTTCTGACATAACTCAGTTCAAATTTGAATGAATTAACGACCTCTGTTCGCCAAACGTCCGATTGTTTGATAGAAACTCGTCTTTGTTTCACTTTATCCTTGCTTTGACAACTGCAATGATTTATAATTATAATTTTCCATGACTTTCCATGACCGACCACAAAATTCCATGACTTTCCAGGCCTGGAAAATGAAATTCTCAAATTCCATGACTTTCCAGGTTTTCCATGACCCGTACGAACCCTGCAGCAGTGTGGCTAAATGCTACAAGGAGATAAACAATGGCATTTTATGCAATTTAATTTGTAGGTTCAGTTATTACTGTAGTCATGTTCATTGTACAAAGTTTAGTATTAAAAAAATAATTCTTGTGAATTCAGATATTTTTAATATTATTGTTTGTGATGTTTATAATAGGAAAAGATAAATCTCCTTTTAGAAGCTGAGATGAGTGATTTGATTTTTCAAAGCTGTGTAAAAACTGAATCAAGTACTTTCAGTTTTCAGGAAGTGACGTCTGTATTATGGCATGATTTCTTCCTATTACACCATATGAGGACCGCAAACTAGAAGAACCATAATTTCAAAAGTGAACCTATAATCATTTTATGGTTGTGGTCTTCACATTCCTAACCAATAACACTGTGCACTGAGATTTTTGACATTAATTTTTTTTTTTGGAAGGGCCAAATAATTTTATATGGGATAAAAAATGAAAGGCTGTATTTATATTAATTTTTATAATAGCCTGAAGTGACTTTATTCCTTAATTGCATTTTTTGTATAACCTGGAGGCAAATAATGTGCATTTGTTATAATGTTAAGCATCTAAAAGGTTGAATCCAACCACTGTGAACTGATGCAAGTCATGGCTTGCTCTTTTTCAATGCAAAGCCCCAGAAAGGGGAGTGAAAACAACCTAGTTCCCAGGGTCTTACATCTCCCCACCCCAGAGGAAGTGAGGGAAGAAAGACTAGTCATGTGTCTCCCAAGGAGCGGGAGATGACAAAAAAAAACCAGAGGGACAGGCAGCAAAGTCGTTATTTGTCTTTCCTGAGCTCACTATAGAAGGGAAATTTTAACCAAAGAGCAGCACTGGCAATAGGTCAAAACAATTATAATTCATTTTCCCTACCCTGTAGGCAAGACAGCAACCACGTCTCTACCAAAAAGAAAAAGCTTCCAAGCACTTTACTTGTTTTGGCTTTAGATTTACAATATCAGACATTGAAGATTGCTGAAAAACATGGCAATTGCTCTACCCAAGCTTCAGCCAGCGCTTCAATCTTCAAATACCTGCGGCAACAACATTTGGCGAGTGGGGACCCCTCCCAAGGTGGAAAATTTGTCACTAAGACATGTGACCAGCCTGAACCAGGGTCTTTCTTCCCTTGCTTCCTCTGGGGTGGGAGGATGAAAGACCCTGGAAAAGAGTCCTTTGTCACTTCAAGTTGCTGCTGCAGTATTTTGAAAAAGGAGACATTTTGCTAAATCAAAGTTACAAAAAGTCACTTTATGGCAATAGGTTAAATTCAAACAGCCCTAACTGTACAATTGAATTGTCAGTACAACTGCAGATTGTTTAGCTCAGTTGATATTTACATGTATCTCCAGAACCGCCTGCTAGTACTACTACACAATCCTAAACAAGTTCATCTTTGTTCTGACTTATCCTTCCTTATTTTTTTCCAGACCAAGTTTTCACAATATTATAAGAATTTTGGTTTTTAAGCTACCATTTTGGTATGACTAGTGACTTGTACTGAAATATGATTTTGCTTAATTTGGTATGGCTTGCCCACACCCCTTTGGCACTATTGCACTTGGAAATTTTTCTTGTGACTTGTCTCCCAAGTTTGTTGCAACTAAAGTTTTCACATTGTGAAACATGTTGCTTGATGGGTTTTGCACTAGACAAGGTTTCTTGCAACTTGTTTTGTTTTTGATGATCACATGAGGGTAAAGGTACATTTTCATTGGCTGGTGGTGCAAACTGTTGTGACACAAGTTGCAGGACAGATGTTACACCACACAATGCTTAAACAAATTGTTGCAACGATATGCGAAGCTTTCTGCAGTGGTTTTTGCCTATGATTGGGCACTGGTTTGTGCACCTTGTCTCACTATGGCATCCGTGAGATGGGTGCACAACAAATTGAACAGTGCAACAGTGCCTTTAGTTGTCACAGGCTGGATACTCACTTTTTGGTGGGAAATTCTGTGGTCTGTATTTGGAGGGATACATAACTTGAGTCAAAAGAAACAAGTATAATTTATCTGATCTAATGGCTAAGAGGGCCAAGTGGCACTGGCCGATGGTCATGTTCCCATTTTCATTATTAGGGGTGGCGAATGGTAAATGCGAGACTTTGCGAGACGGCGAGACCAGCGTTTTTCTTTGCGAGCCCGAGACATTTTGACTTTTTAGATTGCAAGATCGAGACTTCAAAGTGTTTGACACCTTCATATAAAAAACGAGACTGCGAGACGCACATAACCGCTCAAAAAACCAGACTGGGAGACCCAGAGTTTTTGAAGAACCATTCGCCACCCCTATTATTATCCTTGTCCTCACTACTTTCTTATTTCCAAGAGGTTAGGGTTAGGGTTAGACCCCTCCTTCTTTTCATACTTAGCCTGTTCCAGGCTCTCAGATAGTCGAGAAAACGAAAAGAACTGCGTGTGAAAAGCGAGTGGCTCGCCTCGACCCAAGCCCCCACTCGCTTTTCACACGCAGTTCTTTTCGTTTTCTCGACTATCTGAGAGCCTGGAACAGGCTATTTCATACTTTTTGTTCAGGTTTGTGGAAATACAGTATCTAAAGGTACAGTAGTAAAACAAAGTAGATGCACACTGCAACGTTAATTCCACTCAAATCTGCATGTACACACAGACCTGCAACTCCCCTCAAAAGTGCGAAGTTATCATTATTTTACTGTTACTGCAGATTTTAAATGGCTTTTATTTATTGTATCTCATATACAGCCTGCAACGTAGATTTTTATTGACGTTGCTGGCATACATTTAACGGGATATAACTTTTCCTGGAATAGCTCTGTTACCATCTCCTTTCCTAGGTGGGGTCAGCCCATTACAGCCCCAGATGCATTTTATGCACCTATCAATGTTAAGCCCCAGGGTGGGGGGGGCGGGCTGACCCAGGGGAATTTGACATTTTCGTGGAAACTGGCGTCAAATTTCCCACCCCTGGGCAACTACAGACTGTCAAATTCCCCCACCCCCGGGAACCATTGGAACATCACATTTCTGCCCTGGAGTAACTTTTTTTTCATTAGATTCTCACTTTTCGAACACCAATGAATGTTCTTCACTGTCGATTTCAAATTCCCTTTTAACAGCTGATGGAAATTTGTTGTGTAACACGAAACCTTTCCGCTGCTCACAGTACCGAACAAGACCCTAACATTTAGCAAAACAACATGAACAATATTAACCAGCTTTCGAATCAATCAAACGTGCACAATGATAGAGTGGAAAATTCATGAATATGTAGAAATGATACAAAAAGTAATCACAAAAAAAAGTAGAAAGAAACATTCTCGTACTTGTGAACACTCCAGCTAGGACTGATAGAAGTGATGGACCGTTATTTACAAAAAGACAAGACCAGGGGCGCAGCTAGGATCTGAAATAGTTTCTAGGGGGGTCCGGGGGCATACTCCCCCGGGAAGATTTTAGATTTTAACTCTCCAAAGTCCCCTTTCTCATGTTTCTGACCGACTTCCGTAAAACGTTGGAAACCGGTATGGATTTACCCCTGACAACGGATTTGCTTACCTTTCTTTCAACCACGGTGTCCAGAAAAATCAGGAAAACAAGGGAAGTCCCATCAAAACCAACGTTGAGGAGAACTCATCTCCAGGTTCTCTCGGTGTTCCAAGATGGCGGACTTGTCAAATTCCCGACCATGGGGAGACCATGGGGCAATGCCTACATGTCAAAATCCCTACCCAGGGCAAGGCTCTCTGAGTCAATTTCCCGTAGGTAGCCCGCCCCCCCCCACCCTGGGGCTTAACATTGATAGGTGCATTAATTATCACTGTCATCAGATTACATGAGTTATAGCAGCAATCGTCATAGTGTTTTCTTATTTCTTTTTTGTTCAAAAGAACTTCTAGAAAATGCACAATTTTGTAGTAACCGTTTGCTTGATCGGCGCACCTTCAACATTAAAATCCTCCTTGCAAGGAACTTCTTTGGAAATGGGGGGACTAGAGGCCGATGAGAACAGCGTGATCAGCCTGTGTACAATTTCGAAGTCAACTTTGTTTTAGTATTTACTCCAATTTTATTCCTTCACCCAAGGCATTCATGTCCCTGTTGTCCATTCTGTTGGTCTATGTGGATGGACTTTTCCCGAAATAAGGACACCTGTCTCGTCAGCCTTTGTATTCGCCTTTGAATCTCCGTTTGTTTCTGTGTTTCCAGTGACAACAATGTTGTTCAGCTCATCGCAAACTGTATCATAAATGTTTGACACTGCATCGTTAAGTGTGGCCTCATCTTGACACTGAAAATTTGTAGACTCACTGTTTCTGTCTGCAACATCATTTTCGTTCACAAGATTCCTGTCAAAGGCAAAGCCTTCAACCTCGCCGCCTTCAAGTGACAGCCGCACATTCTCGGCGAACGTATCAAAGCTGTAGCAATCTGGATCAAACAAGGCACTCAGCGGATCTTCTAAGTTCGGATTGTAAAATAAAAACAGCAATCCCTGGACACAGTCCTCTAAGCTGTAAATTTCTGTCCATTCTTCGAGTAAATTCAAGCAGACGTCACCACTCCCGTGATCAATGTTCGGGTGATAAATCCGCGTCTCACATGTAACACTTGGAGCTGACTTGGGGTAATCTTCCGGATTCACTACAAACATGAATTTCCCTCCGCAGTAGACACCGTCATTTGGAACGATTTCGACTGTAAAAGCTTCGAGATTTTCTTCAAAGTGACAAACTGTGGCCTGATTGTTTGAAAAGCTAGCAATGCCTTTCATCAGCCTGTGGAAATCTTTAGCCAACGATCCACACATTTTTTTAACGCAAACGACTAAAATTGACTAATCAAAAAATGTTAAACCAGAAGACCTTCAAACATTAAATATTTCACGCAGTTTCCATCTGAAATGTAAGTTTGGCGATTTACAAAATAGGCCTTTTAAAGGTGGTTTTATGCCCGTGCTGCAAAGTTTTTGTGTGATGGTGCAACAACGTGAACAACAAGTGATTCCGTGTTGAGAACCAATCAAAAGAAAGCACGATTGCATCATTCATTACAGGGAATACCCCTCAGAATCCAGAATAGTCACCACCTCCAAGATATTTATAGTCAATAAATTTCAAATAAAACGAGATCTGAAATAATAACGAATTTCCTACGAAACAGGAACTGCCAGAGGGTGGTCATTGTATTAGTTTTTTTTAAAATAAGAATGTCTGGAAATTTTAAAGTGCCTTAGCCTGCGAGAAGTGGTTACAATTCCGTGAGAGCGAGCCTGCTCGCAGGCTAAAAGTGCCTCTTCTATATACGGAAGATTGTAGCCATGTAAAAACAAGCAAATACGAGAACAGACTAATTATGGACTGAGGACGGTTATTTCTTCGACCGGTTTACAGGTACAAAAGAGCAAAAGAAGAGCAAGCTTCATTATTTTGCGCCAGCGATCAAGTTAAATATTTAAGATTCATTGTCAATTGTCATGCGTTCACTTCTAATTAGTTTTTCCGCCGAAATGATCGACTTCCACAAGAGGGTTTTTTCGTTACTACTTCTCGGGTTATATATTATGGACAGAGCAGTGGCGTCTGATTCTGGTGGATTGGCAGATTTAGCGAAGATTTTAGGGCAGCTAGCCGGCGGAGACGACTGTGTGTTCCGCTGCCCGAAAGGTAAGTTTCACTGTTTGCGATTTGCTATTAAAGGTCAAATTTTAATAAGGGACTAAACATTATTAACGCAATCTCTACGTAACCTCATATACAGTAGATATGAAATTAGAGATGCTTCGTATAGCTTCAAAGGTATAGACCCTGATACGTTTTTTGTTTAAAAACTTTTGTAATTGTGCCATAATATTTTGTTTTATTCTAGGTTACTAACCTTAAGTCTAACTAAAGTAAAGCTTATTTGCACTACACATGACACAACCATTTCTGCTCAATAAATTTTCCTAATCTTATTTATAAAATTATCTAGAAATTAACTGTTAGTCATTTTGCTCTTAACTGGCTGTGGTCATAGAAAGTTTAACAAATTTAGGAACTTTGCCTTAATCTGTAAGCCTCAGTCTGTAAAACTCCATATGCATGTAATATATAACTGACATGGTATTCAGTGATTGGTCGCCCAGAGGACTCATAACACTTGTTTATTCACCTGGTTATGCGAGACACTCAGTAGATGCAAATGTGAACATTTCACTGAGGTTGACTAGCAATAGAGTTATTTTCACAGAGTTATGACGTTACAGTTAAGTTTCCAAAATCCTGAATTCAAGATAATTTGGAAATTCAAGATTTTGGAAGGCCTAAATCTTGAACTCAGAAATACAGAAATACAAAAAGTATCCTAAACATGTATAAAAGCTAACCTAATTAGGCCTAAAAAAAAGTTTTTAGGCTTAATGTTTATAGCTTTTATGAATGTTGGCTTCCAAAATCTTGAATTCAGGATTTTGGAAACTTAACTCTAACTCTATGACATAACTCTATGAAAATAACTCTAAGAATAGCTGTCCCCCAATATGAATAGGTAAGGGCCTGTTTATATGGTCTTGGGTACCCGAGACAACCCTCCCCCCGAGTTACCCTTGGCGAGATATTTTTCCACTCATTTGTTTACAAAATTCTATCAACCGTTTACATGAGGTGGTCGAGACAACTTGGGTGGGCGAGTTGTCTCGCCTCGGCAGGTAGGGTAACCCTGGCAGGTGAGACAACTTTTTCGCATGTAAACAGTTTGTTTCGACCACCCGAGACAAGACAGCAAAATCTTGAATGCGCACGCATAAAATAAAATCAAAGAAGCAACAATTTGGGAGCTTATACATGTGTTTAGCGTTTACTTTCGAATTAAAAGTTTTTTTCCGCCAAAATTCTCACCACTGTCAACAGAAACTCTCGATTCATTTAGAAACAGCCTTTTATTTAAACTACATATTATTGCTGCGTCAAGATTGTCAGTCCATTTGCTGAAAGTGAAAACTCAACTATACTTAATAAAAACGAACTAGAAAGAAAGAAAGGCATATGATGATACGCATTTTTTGAAGATGCGTCTTAAAATATATGCATAATTAAGGAGGATCAACTTTGTCTCGGTCATGCAATTCTCATATAGACGCTTGGTAAAGTTGTCTCGGGAGGAGGGCTGTCTCGGGAGACCATATAAACAGGCCCTAAGCCAAAACTTTTAAGAAAAGTCACAGGCACCCCATACCAACACCATGTTTGTTTTAATTAACCCATTGACTCCCAGGGGTTCCCCTTTGACGAGTAAAATCGTCTGGCATTAGACAGAGTAAAAAAATACTCTGGCTGGTTTAGGCTAGTTTGGATGTCAATGGGTTAATTAAACTACATGAAAGTTAATCATAAAGTGAGATTATTATCAATGTACATGGCCAAATAGAAAATCGGCCTCTTCAAAACACACGCTCAGCGGGCCACAAAAGACTCACAGCGGGCTGCTAATGCAACTTTGTGATATGCCTATTATTTATAGACAATTTTACGCATTTTTTCGGTAATTTTAAATAAGTTCACTGGACTGTTGATTCTTTAATAGCTTGTTCAATCAACACTTACATGATGATTTGAAGTGACTTTGAATTCGTTATTCACTTAGCTTGTATTATTAAAACTCGCATTCTTGATATCATTTGGCCTTGTTTATTGACACTACACGGGCGCAAATAAACAATATTCCCTCAAAAAGTCATGTTATTCCCTTATTGATTGGGTAATATTGAAAACATCTTGTAATTGCTGGTTGTTTACAAATACAAACAATCTGGTTCAGAATTCACACTTAAAAGTTAACAAATCTGTATTTCTCGACTTGGTACAAAGGTCCAAACAAAACAGCTTTTTTCTCAAATCTGGCTAAAACATACAGTAAGAATTTAACTCTCGTGGGCAACTTCAGTGTTAACTTTTTGGGTTAGGGTTACATCACAATCTGAGAGGTGTGACTACAACAACCTTTTTGCGATTTGGATACAGCTGTAATTAATATGTTGTAAACTACTGTTACAGTAAGGGCCTGTTCACATGGAGGTGGGGGGCCAGGGGTGGGTGAAATGCACCATGGTCATTATGCAGGCCTTTGATCACCAAGGACAACTCATAGAGTGATCTTTACATAGATCTGAGATTATTTATGTCATTAAATTATTGTGGATCACAAAAAGCATCTACACAACTAGGTCCCAAAAACCATTTCACTTGTACTATCATGTACATACTATATTTAATTTTTCTATTAATTCCTATTATAGGGTATAAACCTCTGTCAAATCCAAATCACAAACCATCAAGTAATGGATGTGGTTCAATGGGAATCAAGGTACAGTATTCACAAAAGTATGGTTTATAGTTGACAAAAATTGGTCAATGAATGAGGAGATCACTGGCATGACCTGGACATACAGTCTTGCAAAAAATCCTAATGCGTCTACGAGTCAAACCCATGATGAAAATAGCAATATTGATATCGGCACTATACAAGCTTTTTTTTTTTTACCCGTGGCCTTCCGATTACTAGTTCGGATGAGCTGCAGAGGACTTGCGGGAGGTTGGTTCTGGTTCACGACAAGCCACTAATTTTTGCAGGTCACAAAAAATGAGGCAAAAGAACTAGGTATTATTACTCTTAAGTGTTTTGTTTTGGCCTTCAACAATTTTTAAAATTTGACAGCATTCTATTTTTGGAAAATTATCTACAGTAAGTTAAAAATACAAAAACCAATCATGTACAATCCTTCAAATTGTACAACTAATATGAAATAATTTTTGTTACTATGTTTGACCTGTCTTTCAGCTTGATACTACCCACTTCTCTGGCTTTACTAGATGCTGTGACATCCATGACATTTGCTATGACACTTGTAACAACGATCGCACCCAGTGTGATGAAGACTTTAAATCTTGCCTTGACAACGAGTGTCTCTTAACGGGACTTGGAAATCGCCTTCCAAAAGAACAGCTTGATGCGTGTCAGTCTTCTGCAGATCTCCTGTATTCAGGCACATATGCTTTGGGGTGCATGGCCTACAAAGAAGCTCAGCGTCATGCGTGCCTTTGTAATGGAAGAACGTTAACTAAAAAGGAAATGGAAGATCTTGAGAGAGAGGAAGAGTTATAACTTCAGGGGAAAAGGAGAACTTGAATATTTCCAGGACATACAGACTTATTACCTTTTTTATTTACACTGAGATTTTCAGTTTTCAGTACATGTACATGTATTTTTTGAAATATTTATCAATGGTTTATCTCAGAAGCAGAATTTTTTCTGAGGGCATTAAAGGTTAGACAAAGGTGAAAGGTCATTTTACAGAAGAAGCATGGTGGTCCAGAATAGAAATACCAAAAATGTTATTAATACTATCTTTGAATAATGCATCACTGCTGGTTCTAAAAACTTTCACAACATTACAGCTGCAGCACCTTCCAGATTATTATGGTCTCCTGTTCATTTCCTCTTTTTTTCTGGTTGTCCTTGTCTTTGAATCCTCAGAAACTCCTCTCCCTTCAGTCGTGCCAAGTTTCGCAAGTCTTGAATGGGATGCTCACTCTCACTAGGTGTCTTTGGAATGCCAAAATGACGTCGCACAGTAGGAAATTTAAAAGCAATGTTTTGAGCCAGGCCAAAGAACGCAGAGACTGCCCAGTAGAGAGACATGGCCTGAAAATAATTTAAATTCTTAGGGTTACCAAAATCATTGTGGCATTACAGTATCCTGTATCTCAAGAAAAGTCTGCTGCTTGAAGGATAATTCCCAAATGAATAGAAATTCCTCAGCGTTCAAATAATACGACTACAAGAACTTAAGTCTCAGTTACTGTAATAATTGTAATTCAGTCAGTTAGTATTGGTGGTTTTAATTAGAAAGCAGAATTGGTAAGGGTCTGCTCTGTTTCCAGATCAAAGCAAATACAAAATTAGCACAGATCTACATGTATGCAAGTGTCTAGGAAAATAATATATGTAACTATATGCAAACACAGACACAAGCACAAAGGGGCTCATCAACACTAGGGAATTAACTTAAGGAAGGTATTGAAGCAAAGATGCTGATGATAGTGGGGTGTTACTGTCTGTTAATGTTTAGATCAGCTGATGATTGAATCTGTGTAAGCAGTTGTAAAACTTAATGGTAAAGCTATTAAAGCATTAAATGTGTTAATGGAATCACACACTTGTCGAGTGCATTCATCAACAAAAATCGCATTACCTTCTCTTACAATTCCGAACATTAACACCTGGGGCCCGTTTCTCGAAAGTCCCAAAACTTTATGGGCCGTTTTCGGGTGTCACAATTCCCTTTGTACCTCAAGAATGGAGAGGATTTAAGACATCAAAGTTCACAGTAATTTTTCTTTTTGTCATCTGTAAAACATGTTTAAAGATCGGCTTTCCAAAACAAGCGGTTGCTAGAAACCAACTCCTTCACATCCCTTGCAAAAATAGGATAAGCCCATTTTTAGGTCAATTAACAGCAGAGCCAGCCACTGTAAGGTCAATGACAACTTACTGTCGGAACTTGTGAAGCAACAAAAACCATCCCCACTGACACAATTCTCAATGTGTTGGTCACTATCTGCTGAGACCTAGTTGGTTTCTGTCGCCGCAGGGCATTAAGCTGATAAAAAAATCAAAAGGCCATTTTGTAGTCAGCACACAACTGCATACCAATCCTCATACATGGTAAAATAATTTTGTTCACTTCATTGTCTGATAATTTTTTTTTATATTTTGGAAAGACCATAACAGTACCACCCAAAAGGATTTCGTTTTATCCATACAGTATTTTCATTTTCAAGATATTGCCTGCAGTTCTTCATGTAGGTGTCCCATGTAAGCTCTTAATTACACCATCTTTCCTTTTTACCTTCTTGAAGTTCAAGAATTTAATGTTTCTCTCCTTAAACCATTTTGTGTTTCAAATTCCAATTTCATATATATTATACAAACTATTTACACAGGTGAGATATTCTTTCAAAATATTTTTTCGGGCCATTAATAATACCCGGTACTTTGCTAGTGCATACTATGCTAGCCATTCTAACATTTTTAATAATTACACTGTAGCTATGTAAATTTAGTTTGCGACCTTGGCTTGTAATGAACTGTATTGCTTTAAATTGCTTCGTTTTAGTTTCAAAGTAGCAACTAGCACAGCAAACAGTGCATTGGCAAATGACACACAATTAATTAAGTAGTAAAAGTGTTGGCCCAAAAAATAGCAACTGATGAAAGACAATGACAGCTTGAGCAATAGATTTTAAGCATACAATAATGTAGTTGTAGCAGAATTATACCTGAAAAATTAATTTTATTATCAAGTAGTAAAAATCTTACATTTCATTTCAATTTTTGTTGCACAAAATATTAGGTTAAATTTTCTGTCAGCATCCATGATCAGTCACAAGGGCAACAGGTGTTGGTCACCTGTTGCTGTGTCAGGTTTATTTCCATAACATCCAGATTCAACATTCCTCCCCTCACAAAATATCACACAGAATCTTCTTTGTGTTTAAGACTTTTCTTTAGAGACAATTCTCCACAACTTATTCTTCTTTTGGATCTACATTTACTGTTGTAGAAACATCAAAACAAATAATATTTCTCTATGAAAAGTGAAACAATCCCAACAGTTCCAGTTTTGAAATTAATATTGCCACACCCAAACTACACCTTGGCCTCTGAATGAAGCCATATCTCATGTTGTAAACAATAAAACTACCAAGTTTCACCTGACTGATGATGAAGCAAACACTGAACTCATTCCAAAACCAGCCCACACCCTTTGTTTATGATATGCACTAAGACCTGAGTGAGTGTTGACAGTCTAACCTGCAGCTTGCCAAGGAGAAGTTAGGAGTATAATAATTTCTTTAAAGTTCTGAATCAGCAAAAAGGCTTGTTCAGGTACAGTAAAGTTTAAACACCATTCCTTAATTTTTAATCAGTAATGAATTATTGCTATTTAATTGCTGACTTGCTTAGACTGTGAAATTATTTGCTGGTGAACAACCATGTAGCTGCACTGAAATTCAAAACAGACTGTCTTGTAAAACTCATGAACATTGTTCTCTCAACTAAATTTTTATCTGCTAATTTCAAACCTTCCATGTACTTCTCCCACATCTTATTGTGTGTGGGACAGTGAAGCCAATGAAGAATTTCTTACAAAACATAATTATTATTTATATTTCTTTATCATCCTCATAAAATGTAATTCCCTTTGATGTAACAAAGTATAGTTACAACTACATGTATGTTGTGACTGGTTTAGGACTTGCTTTTGCTTTGTGCACTTTTGGAAACCATTTCAATTTTGTTCCAAGCACCTCAAGTTCAATGTCATTTTATAAACAAGACAATTTATTATTATTATTATTATTATTATTATTATTATTATTATTATTATTATTATTATTATTATAGAACAAAAGAACAACTGTACAAAACAGCTAGAGGATAGACAGTCACAGACAGAACTTTGAACATTTGCTAAAGTATGTGAATCCATTAATTTTCTATAATAATTATTATTAATATTAAAATTTTGTGGAGAACTTTGAATACGGTAAGCATATTAAAAAAGAAATTTATGACCCCACAATCAAAGGGGCAAGATGCAAAGTCCCACCACACCAAAACTCAGGGCTTTCCATTGCCAACAGAGGATAAACTACAAACTTTTGAGGTGACATTATTCTGTAGAAGGGTTAGGGACTTTCTAGTCTCTGGAAAAGGGGTGATATAAGCCATGTATATGGCAAGTGTTTCACAGCACTAAATAAATGCAATGGCGGTTTTAACTAAGTGTTTTCTTTTGTGGCACTTGTGAGACCATATAGATTTACAAAATTACTGGCTACTGCATGTAAGATTTTCAATGGTACAGCTGTCAACCTTTGTGGAAGCTAGGTGTTTAAAAGAGAACAGGAAGCGCAAATTGGTACAAAGAAATAAAATAATAATGATTGAAACCCCTCTTTTCCTTCAAAACACCAGCCACACAGACTATGGCTGTTACAGTAATACAAGAAGATGGCAAGTTACCCCAAAAGCTTTGTAAAATAAATTCTACCTGCAGAAGGTGTGCTCAATAACATTACTGTAACAGTAATTTACTAACCTCAATATTGAACAGATTAATGATACCAACAGCAAAAGGAAGTATGAGAGTAGGGTCAGCCACAGTAAGGTCTGGAAACCACAGTGCACCTTCATGAGCTATTTCAGGGCATGGAAGCATCACATCTAACAAGCCAAATTGAATTACAGTGTACAAAAAAGTCATGTGTCAATTGTATGTACTATTCAAAATTTATATACACTGTACATGACCAACTGAATTTCAACACAGCCAGCTCAGCAGCAGCCTTGCCTACAAGATTGTACAATCTAATGTACCTCATTGACCAGATGACTGACTGTCTGCCAAGATTTGCAGCATTTATAGTTGTAAGAGCTAAAAACAGAGTGACTATTAAAACTGATGGACCCACTGGCTTTCTGACTCACTGACTGACTTACTGACTGATTGAATGACTAAATGGTTGACTGACAGACTACATGTAGCTGACTGAGACTCCAGCTGCTGGTAACTCACTGAGGCTGTTTCTTGTACGACTGACGCACTGATCTGGACTAATGAGAATACATGTAGGCTGATCAGTTGATGATTGATTGACAATTTCCCTTCTGAATTTGAATTTTTCAGTCGATGGCTGCAGCTCCTAACTACCCAACCTATAAATGGTGGGAGACTGATGACAAAACTAAACGCCTGTACACAGAACTGCTGGCTGAAAAGCTCTCTAGCCCCAGAAAAACACCAGGAAGTAGAACGGTGTCAAATGGGAAAGACACCGGAGCAAGGCAGACATCATCTCCTAAACGCAGCCCTGAATCAGATACACACACTTCTGATGTCACTGACATGCATGTACATGTAGAAGGAGCACTAGTCAAGAACAACAAAGAAAAACAGGATGAAGACAACAAGTTTGGGAAGTACACCTTTGAAACCATCACAATCGACACCCTTGCTAAGTATGATTACATTAAGAGTCCAAAAAAGAGAGCAGCACCTACGGTGCCAATTAGCTTTTTTGAACAGAGTAATAAATCTAACAATAATTCAAAACCAGGAACTGGAGATAACAAGGACAAAAATGCTGAAAAATTAGTTGATAGGACTTCAAAAGGCCAGTTCTTTTTTAAGTCTCAGAAGTTGAGCTCAGCGGAAAAAGAAACCAAGTCTCATGATGAAGAAAACCAAACAAGCATCGTCAGAGATGGATCCAGGAGAGACAAACCCTCACGTGCAATGAAATTGGAGGAAATTCCCGAGTATACCTCATCCTCTTCTGAGAATTCTGCAGATGAGACGGTGGTAAGAGTGAAGACAACTACATATAGAAAGGAGGAAAACAAAGCACAAAGTCCTGAAAAAGATTCAAAAGAAGTATCAAAAAACAAGCAACCCAACAAGAATAATCAGCCTCTGAAGATTGAAGAACTGAGCTCCAAATTTCAGCTTCTGTCAGAGGAAGTTGCACAACTCGAATTTAAAATGTTCGAGTTTTCCGACGACATTCAGAAGTTGAAGCAAAGCATGGGTTTTAAAAGTGGTGATGTTGAAGATAAAACAGCTGACAGAAGCTCTGGTACTGAAGAAAAGAATGAGTTCAGAGTGACCCGTCAAAAAAGCTTCACATTTGCTGATAGGTTCAACCACAAAGCTATGTTGATGAAAAAACAGGCATCTCCAAGCAAAATGCTGGCTACTAAGCCTGGAAAGCCCTTTCCAGGAAAATCAACACCTGAAGGTACAAGTAAAGAGGAGGCAATGGCCGAATTGAAGAAGAACGAAGCCTTGAATGAGATTGTCTGTAAAATAAAGGAGCAAGAATTATCAGAAGATGACATCCAAGAAATCTTACGGTGTGCTAAGGACAAGTACATTCACAAGCCAAACTACCTTGAGGAGATTGGTTATGGAAGAGAAAATGACTGATTTCCAAAGAACTTAGACTGAGAGTTTTTAGTCTTTCATTTTGATCACAATTCTTACTAACTTTAAACTTAAAGGAAGGTACTGCCCCGCTAAGTTTACTTCCACATGATGGAGCTTAACTCCATTCCCCAGGTATAGTGCATTAATATAATAATCAGATCCCAAAACCATTAACACTTTTTTTGAACAGTGCAAGTACTCTAATGTCATGACTAATTTTCCCAAACCTCAAATCAACAATGAATGCTGTTTGAACAGTAACGTCCTTAAAAAAAATTATGCATGACAAGGTGTGTATACGTCGTACACACAAAAGAAAAACTTGAATTGGCAGTCCTCTGCATTGTTAAAGGAAGTTTACTTATAATAACAAAAAAATACACAACGAACGTTGTGATTATTAATTTTTTCTTTATTAAAAGTTAATAGCTCTAAAGGTTATACCACCAACATTCCCCTCTTGAATTCAACATTGTCCTTATAAAACACTTCCAAACTAAAACAATACTTACACAATGAACACTGTATGGGATGTGATGTGATGTACAAAAGGGATAAAAATTGGGTCTTCATTAATCTGTCTCAATATTAATTTTAGTACTGTAACAGTTATTTTTTTTACATCAGGGCTACATCACGGTATAATGTTCAATGTACACACATTACTAAAAATAAAGTGATGCTGAATCAAAAGGAAAGTGCACTAATTGCCTGTTGTTCAGCTACATGTAAATAAAGTAATCTTTAGAATGGCCATGGAAAACAAAAGACAAAACAATTATTATTTTGAGTGCCCTGTGTATATGGCCTGCACAAGAGGTGCTTGCACAACCTGAAAGCATTATTCCTTAATTATTTTTCATGGTGCACAAATTTTAAAGTGCTACGTAACAACTCGAACTCTGAAGGGAAACGAAAAACTGTTCGAGTTAGCGGGGTCGATTATTCATTACCGTAACCATTACCATTAAAACACCTATTCAATTTTCCAGGTTAATAATTAATAGCTTATTGATTTTCAGCCCCTCGGTAAACAATACAGTGCAAATTAAACTTATGATCGGTAAATAACTGTCAAATATGTGATCTGTTCGTTGCACTAATTACCGGTAAAATCAAATTGCTCCGGACCAGTCTTTGTTCTATGTTAGAGAATTCGATCACATGCACGATCAGAAAAGCACATGGGATATCTCAATGGGCATCCGTGGCGAATTATAAGAACCAGAAATTCGAGTTATCGGGTTAAATTTTGATCGAGGGAAACGAAATTTAGTTCAAGTTAGCGGGGTTTTCGAGTTATCCAAGTTCAAGTAAAGTAAACCGAGTAAAAATTACTGAAAAGTTGGGTCAAATCCAAGGGAATTGAGACTCAGTTCGAGTTAGCGGGGGAGTTCGAGTTATCCGAGTTCAAGTTACTGGGATTCTACTGTATGATCAAAATATCACTTCCCTTTTTTTCTTCAGGCTTTTAAAGACTGTGTGTTTGCTTGACATCTTTGATTTTTATAATCCAAAGGCAGTTTACTTTGAGTTTAAGTTCTGGAATCCACAGTTTACTACATGGTGGGTATTACATACATTCAAAGTCTGACGGATTGGATGTAGGGAAAAGTGACATCATTTTAATAGTCAGTCACAAGCTTAAAATTTCAGTGTGTGAATGCAGCTTAACAATATCATAATTACACAAAACACAAGTTTAAAAGTCTGAAACCCTGAAACCCACAGTGCTGCATATTAATTCATCCACACACACATGCATTGCATTCTAATAAACCAGTTGTGCCTCTTTGACATCATTTTCTCCCTGATCCAGCTCTGTAAGCTCTAAAAGTTTGTAATGGCAGACCATTAATTTAAATACGAAAATTCCAGTTAAAATAAACAGATGTCTTTCTTAAATCAAGGCTTAAAACTTGGGTCTCTTAGTGTTCAGTTAACAACATTGATAGTAGTTTTGAAATCCAAAACAAAAGGAGAAATGATTTTTTGGTCATAGCAGCACTTTAAGACCAGAAACAATAATTAATATTATAATTATTAAAATTATAATTAACATGTTGCCTACCTGAATTTCTCTGAGAGGGAAAAAATCCGGTGAGATTCCTAAGTGACAGAGACAAAAAGAACCACAGTGGCAACTGGATCCAGGGTAAAATGTAAATCTTCAGTGGATTACAACCTTCTGACTGGTAGTAGTCATAGATCATCTTACGATGCTAAAATATTGACACAATCAAATAAAAATTTAACATTAAAACATAATACATTTAAGAGGAAATCTTTACTTGTCCAAGAATAGGCATTGTAGTATTAAAATAATAACTACTATAAATTATATTTTTAAAAAGTCTCTGAGTGTATTCTTGTCTTGTTTTTCGTTGTTTTCAACAAGCTTAAATAGATCTGCAATTTGATTAATTTTCATTAATTTTCACAAACAAAATCCTCAGGAATGTTCACACAGCACTAACTATAATTATTATATTTGTTTGTCAAAGCCAGTTCGGGGATATTACTAACTGTAAATTCAAAACATACCCTTTTCTTAAAGAGTTTATCTGCCCTATCAGCTGGCAATCCTGATCTTCGGCATTCACCCACAACCCTGTGTTTCAGAGCCTCAGTCATCATGCTAACCGTCGGTTGATGGAGTTCAATTTTAGCTATTAATTTGTTCTGATGTACTGCCAAAGGCACTGTTGTAACACTCCTTAAGACTGCAGTGGAACCAATGATAACTGCCCACCTGCATGTACATGTAAAAAGAAACATGATCGCTGACACAGTGTTTTTTTTTTAACTCATCTCATGCCTCAGTACACATCATATTGCGTACAACCCAGTCTGAGCGAGACGTTTGAAGAGCACAACTTTTGGTCAAGGCACACAAGTGTGTCAAGAGCAATTCCAAAATACCGGTATATTTATCAAGCCAAGACCAAGCACAGGTTAGGATTATACATCAGTCTCAAGAAAGTTCTTGTCAACACAGACAATGAACCATGAGGATGATTCAGTTAAATAAAGGGACTGTAAGATTAAACACTAATATTCAATGCAATATTAATGTCATTTTTTAGTACATACAGTACATGTACATGTAGTTCAGATTAATTTAGTTTTTCACTAGCCATTGGTCTGAAAGGATTAAAGTAGCTGCTTACCGTGTAGCTGCTGCCCGGGCTAATATGTACATGTATGTAAGAACATTAACAAAACTTGCCATAGCAGTATAAAGTAAACTGAAAGTTATTGTTACATGAAATTGTAAATTATTAATAAGTTAGTTCAGCTTGTTGCTTTACTGTGCTTTTGTCATGTACAGAGACGGAGATTGACTATGTACTGGTTGGAAAGGGAAATAGAAAGTATCTCAGAGATGTGAAGGTCATCCCAGGTGAGCTTCAGCACAGGTTGGTGGTCACGGATCTGGTTAAGAAGAAGGTGGTGAGAAAGAAAGCGATTGAAAGAAGGAAGGTTTGGAAGGTGAGGGAAGACGATACAAGGGCAAGATTTGAAGGAAGAGTAGGAGAGCTGGTAAGCGCTCATGCACCGGACTTGTGGAAATGTTTTATTAGGAAGGGGAATGTGGGAAGAAATAAGGGAAGAGAGAT
>NC_090869.1:58664164-58694164 GCF_036669935.1 Montipora foliosa | reverse complement strand
TAGGAGCTAGTCTGGTCAGTAGTGTTCCCTGGTGAAAAACCTCAGAGGATCCTTGAAGATCTTCAAGGATCCTTAAAGATCCTCAAGGACCTGCAAAAGATCTTTGAAGATGAGGATCTTTCAAGGATCCTTGAAGGATCTTTGAAAGTTCTTTAAAGATCTTCAATTGCAATTAGGAGTTGTAAAGATCCCCAAAGAGCCAGTGAGGATCCTGTGAGGATCTTACAAAGATCCTAGTGAGAGTAAGTTTCAAAATCTTGGTAAGGATCCTTACAGATCCTCAAGAATTCTTTGAGGATCTTCCAAGGATCTTAAAAGGACCTTTTAACTGATCTTGAAAAGATCTTTATTAAGATCTTTGAAGATCCTTGATAAATCCTCTATTAATCTTTAAGGATCTTTCAAAGATCTTTGGAAAGATCTTTGTAATCTAATCAAAGAGATCTTTCAAAGATCTTCATGACATCCTTGAGGATCTTCACGGATCTTGATAAAGATCTTTTCAAGAACAGTCAAAGGATCTTTTTAGGATCCTTGAGAGATCCTCAAACAATTCTCGAGGATCTTTTAGGATCTTTATAAAGATCCTTTGAGGATCAATCAAAGGATCTCCTTAGGATCTATGAAAGATCCTCAAGGAATTCTTGAGGACCTTAACGGGATTTCTATCAGGATCCTTAAAGATCCTTAAAGGTCTAAGACAGATGTTTGGGGGAACTCAGTAATTGCAATAAATTAGTTACCATTGCATCTTTAAAGGGGGTTCTTGAACACCATTAGGATTTTAAAGGGATTCATCTTAAAGATCTTTTTGGGATTTTTTTAAAGGATCTTTTTTGGGAGTCTTCAAAAGCTTTAGGGAGAACCTGTTGATGCCTCAATTAAATAATGTCCTGTACCCTTTTTGTCTCAAGAATTAGGATCTTTTTAGGATTATTAAAGGTTGTGACTGTCGAAACTGAGAAATAATCTAAAGGAGTAAAGGAGTTCATTTATACCAATAAATAGAAAAATCAGTGAAACAAAAACCCAATTGCGTTATGTTACACGATACCTTATTAGATTTTATCAATATATTCTGACAAAAGAATCATTTTATTAAAATTTTATTAAATGACAATGGGTTAAGTGACAAGAACCGAAACGCAAAACATCACTAAAGAAAGTGCTATTGCTCTTGTTTATACAAGGATCATTACTTCATTGTCTAGCCAAAAAATGCATCAAATACAAATAAACCAATTGTTTGTTCTATAAGAGATCGTTTACTTATTTACATGCACTAACTTAAAATGAAGTTAACATTAAGTTGCATGTCCAGTCTGAAAACATTGTAACCTGACCGTCAGCTCATCTATCCCAGTTATAATTTGAAGAAAACCATCGTCCAAAACTTGGAAACGGAAGTGAAGTGGGAGCAATGGGTGAGGCATGTTCTGTCTCACTTCACTGAGATTACTAAAACTTAAACTTTCTCAAAGCAAGCTTCACTTGATGACCTTCGAATGACTTCCTTCACTTTTCAGTATGGCGTTTGTTCTTGAACCAGCGGGAAAAACCCTTAAGGGCCCACTGACGGATTTTTCGCGCGTTGCTAGGGAGGTGAAATGTTACTTCCGGTGACTGACGTCATCATATAGTGAGCTGACGAGAAAACCCATTCACAAGCAAAAATCACCGCACGAAATATTGTTTGCATCGAAGGTTTTTCCTTGCCCTTCCTCACACTCATTCTCAGATCAACTGCGCATGCGTAAACAAACTGACTTCCGGTTTAAGAAAAAACCTAAATTTCCGGCGGTCTTTAAATTGAATTAATTTTTTTTCATATGGCACGTTTCACCTCCAGATACAGAATGTAGGTAAGCATTGATTTTTTCAAATTATCTTTTTTGAAAATTTTATGGGTATTTCAGTATCGTTTATTTCTCTAAAAAGAACATTTTTCAAAATAAAAAGAAAACCATGCTTGGCTGGATGCAAAAACGAATACAAATTATGAAACCACTGATAAAACACCCAAATTGTGTAGCACGGAGACAAATTTAGAGTTTTCTTTTATTGGTCACGTGACCATGGACGTGGCATGATGACGTCATATTTAGGGTCATTGGTTTACAAAAGTCGGAAACTGACCAAAATAATGTCAAATTCTCTCGAATTAGTTAACTATTACATCCTTAGCAACGCACCCCAAAAAATACGTCAGTAGGCCCTTAAACAATCCCCTCGAACATCATTGAAGATCAGCCATCTTGGATTTGAGCCGCTCTGGTCAGCAGTAGGCCAGCACCGAAAATTGCGGGCTCACACCAGCCACAGATCGATGGCGGTTATTTCGATTTTCGGTTTACTGCAAGTCCTTATCATATTTTAGTTCTTTTACAATGTAAAATGCTTGTCCACTGGAAGGAATTGCTGATAATAACTCACCTAAAGAGGTAAGCGTTGGATAAAACAATTTTGATGCTAATTCCATGGGCTTTTGTCCTATAAATCAAAGTGCAAGTAATGTTCTATAATTTATAAGCTTAATACAAAGTGCGGGCGTTGTAACGTTTTGTGAAGTGTCTTTCTGTTTACAAATAACGAAGCTTGTAGTGGAAGGTTTTCATAATCCTTCAGAAAAATAACCGACAAAAAGCGATGCCAACGAAATGGACATTCACATCGAATTTAATTATCCCGGTTTAAAACACAAAAGAACGCTTGATTTAGTTACATTGAGTCTGATCTGAGTGTTCCTACATAAACAGCCAAATGTTGACACTTCCATTGGGTGCAGAGATTTCTTCTGGGATATGGTGCATGAAATTTCATGATAAGTGGTCTGTAATTGGTGACCAAAGTCCACGATATTCTGTTATGTAAGCAATGAGAACCCAGATTTAAAAAATATATATATATGCTTCTTTTGTTTTAGACTCCATTGCTGTTGTACTCAAGTCACCATTAAACCACTGCAATGAGCACTTTTTATAGCATTGTATTCAAGTTGTCACTGCCTTGAATTTCTGAAGAGGTTGGAAAAAGACAATATAATACTATGTATCTTTAAATCGCATTGTCCAGAGGAAACCAAGCTTAGGTACAAAGCGAAAAAAATGTTGTAGTTACTCTAATCCTGTAAGCTAAGCTTATGTAAGGTATTATTATGCAACAACTACAGTAATGGCAATGACGGTGTACAGAAATAAAACAGGAACCCACATATAAGAACTTTTACAAGTAAGAACGTTTTTGGCTAAGACAGTCCTATTTTAGCCTACAATTTTGAAATGGATGAATTCTTATTTTGAGAAATTTAGTCAAACACTGAATACACAAATTTAATATAACAAGCTCTACCAGTACCATGTTTTCCCAGCAGCAACATAGTACCATTGTTTTAATATAATGTTGCTTTAGTTTTGTTCTGTTTATCATGCAAAGCTTTGTACAAACTTCAGAAATGGCCCAAAATAGGCCATACCCACCAATGACAAAACCTCATTATTTTATTCTAAGAACCTGAGTACAGTCTGTAGCCTAGCCTTAGCCTACAGACTGTAGCTTGGAAAAACTTGGTTCTTACACTGTATAATTTATTCAGGCTTTTACCGTACCTTTATCAAGCAAATATTGTCACTGTAGTATTAAATATATGACTTACATGACTTGTTCACAATGGAGGGAAAAAAATAATAATTAGTATGGGGTTGCAACTGCTGTAATAGAAGGGCTGGAAGCAAAAACCTAGTAAGTGACAATGTTTGGCCAACTTTTAGTGCTCAAAACTTGCCCAAATTTTGCAGGTTGACTGGAAATGAACTTAAGAACATTGCTCTGGTAATTTTTGATGCAATTTGAAAACAAGCTATGCAAAAATACCATTGGCTTCGTGTTTGAAAACAATGGAATCAGAGAAGCGGCACTTACCTTTCATTGTTCCATTAAAATTTAATGGCATTTATAAACTAATATAACTGTGTGTCGATAGCTCAACTGAATGATATGCACAGCAAAGTACACGACAGGTCGGTGGTTTGAGCCACTGATCAGAGTTATTTATTTAATTTTTTGTGCATGTCTCATGTAACTTAAATTTAACAAAGATCGATAAAATTGCAGAGAAAATCAAGAAAAGAAAAACGAGAGAAACATCTCTGTGCAAACAAAAGAAAAATAATAAGTCTGATCGGTGGCTCAAACCACCAAGCTGCTGTGTACTTCGCTGTGCGCATCATTCGGATGAGCTACCGACGCATACAGTTGCATAAAGCTTGTGCTACTAAATTTTAATCAAACAATGAAAGGTAGGTGTTGCTTTGCTGATTCCGTTGCTTTCAAATGCGAAGCCAATAGTATTTTTGCATAGTTTATTTCTCGAAGAAAAGCTCAAATCGGATAAAAACAATACCAGGGCAATGTAAGTTCATTTCCAGTCAACTTGCAAAATAGACCGTTTTTGCTTGTACATTTTGTTTTCTCAATACAGATTATGTCATAATACTCAGGAGGTTAATTGGTCCTTTCTTTTTTCTTTTGTATGTAAATCCAGCCAGCCCCGTTTACGGGGATAAACCCCGATCAAAATTGGATTGATGGTGAGGCAGACATATTCATGCTTGCATGCACTCTTTTTAATGAGCAAAACAAGGACTAATCCTCCTGAGTATTATCACATGATTTGTATTGGGAAAACAAAATGTACAAGAGAAAAAGGTCTATTTAGGATAGTTTTGTGCAAAACTAAAAATTGACCAAAAATTGTCACTTACTAGGTTTTTGTTTCCAGCCCTACAATTTATTGTATCCTTAATCTCCATTTTTTCTATGATTTTGACAATGATAAACACATCTATGCAAATAAAGAAAGTTTAAATGATGTTTGTGCCATATTGTTGTTGTTGTTGTTGTTCACGGTAGTTAATAGGAATTGGCCATTTCCAAATTCACTACAAATTAGCATGTTTCAGATTTTCCATATGACATCCTGGCACTTATCTTAACCGTGAGGTGAATCAAAGCCATAATTGGCAGTAATCTTGGTTCTTTAATGGAGCCACAAACATCCTTGAAGATCATTGGTAAGAATACTGAATATACCCAAAATAATCACAAAGATCTTGACAAGATCCTCAAGGATAGATTAGGATCTTTGAAGATCTTTGGTAAGATTATTGAAGATCCTTACAGATCTTTGGTAAGATTCATAAAGATCTACAAAGATCTTAACAAGATCCTCAAAGGATCTTTTAAAATAATAAGGATCCTTGAGGATTTTTTTTAAATTCCTTGGTAACATTCAGGAAAGATCCACAAAGATCTTAACCAGATCCTCAAAAGATCTTTTAAAATCCTTGAAGATCCTTAAAGATCCTCAAGGATCTTTGGCAAGATTCTTGAGGATCCTCAAGGATCTTGGCAAGATCCTTGAGGATCTTTAAGGATCTTGGCCGAGATCCTTGAGGATCTTTGCAAGGAATTTTGAGGATCTTTTCTAAGATCTTTATTAGGATCCTTGAAGATCTTTATGACGATCTTTGAAGATCCTTAAAGATCCTTTGAAGATTTTCACCAGGGTTTTGCAGGCGGTTGTTAGTGTCTTGGCCGTCTGGTAGCGTTGTTCATCGTTTTGGTGCGTTCTGTAGCGTTTGTTATAGTTACATGGTCCACGACCTGGAGCTAGTCCGGTCAGTAGCGCCTTGCAGGCGTTTGTTAGCGTTTTTTATGCGTTTTTGTAGCGTTTGCAGCACTCTTTAGGTTGTGGGAGCCCTGGGGCTGACATGGTTCAGCGGTATTCCTGCGTAGTGCATGTGTTGTTGTCCAATGTGCTTGCAGCGTGTTTGTTGCTCTGTTGGTGTGGCGTTGTGAGTCGGATCAGGAGTTTAGTGGTTCTCGGCGTTCCCTCCCTATCCCCCCCCCCCCCTTTTTTTGTGTGTGTGTGCTGTTCTTTTTTTTTGTATTCCTTTTTTTTTGTATTCCTTTTTTTTGTGTTCTTTTTTTTTGTATTCCTTTTTTTTTGTGTGTTGTTCCTTTTTTTTTTGTATTTTCTTTCTTTCTTTATTATCTATTTTTGTTTCCACTGAGCTATCTGGCTCAAGTGTGACGGGTGCCTTAGGGGGGCCTGGCGCGGGGGGCTCGTGGCTTGGTTGCGGGTTGGGCAGGCCAGTCGGGTGTTCTAGCGCCTTGGGGATGTGACTTCGGTTTCAGTCTCCAGGCTTCCTGGGCACCTACCCTCCACTAGCGACGCAGGCGTTAACTCAGATCTAATCTTATAGGAGAAATAATTATACATGTGTATGAGTGATTGATTTTTCCAAACTTTGTCACGGTTTTTCAATAATAATTATTTTATCAGTTATTTTTCCTAAAAGCGAGTACTGTTCGGGTACAATGGTGACCTTCTACCATTCAGTCGATCTCTATATCAAAGAGAGGAATGTTGGAGTTGCCATTGGTGGGCATTTTCTAGCCATGGAATAATAATTATTTCTTGAAGCCACTTTTTCTTACTTTTGAAAAATTCAACTGCATACAGTACGTAGGACAAGATTTGAAACAGTTCCCAGTTTGAAACTACTTTTCACCACATGTGGCTCTGGTGTCCAAATGTGAATAAATCAAAGTTTGCATCAAGAGTGGCCTGGGATGAATAATAAAAATAATATTTAATTATAAGTTATTATCAACGGAGAATTTGTATGGTATTGAGTTGCTTATGAGGTCAAGATCCAGAGTTAAAGAGTTCAAGTGCGGGTGAGTAAAAAGAAATTTAAAGTCTTGAGAAGCGTCAAATGTCTGTGAGAAGTGTTGTAGAGGGAGTGAGCTAGGGTTATTCAAGGAGGGGGCTACCTGGAAGGTAAGCCGGGGGATAGATCTGTGAAGGAAGAGTGGGTAAGGATAGAAGTAATGGGAAAGATCAGGGAGGGGTAGGAGAAGTACATTGGAGGAAAAGAATGTCTTGTTCTTTTCGAGATCCCCAAAAAACCAAGCCCCTGTTTTTAACTACACCCCCAAAAAAGGAAAATCCCTTTTTTAGACAGTTGATAAAAATAAACCAGTTTAAAAAAATTATACTCAGGTTCAAAAATTTTGAACTGGTTTTAAAAAATTAAACCAGGGGTAAAATTGAACTACAACATAATTATGCATAAGCAGTCAAGCGACTCTTTATGGAGTCGAATGATTTTTTTTGGCTCAAAACCTGGCTGTCTTAAGTTTGCCAAAATAATAAGGGACTCTTTTTTTCTTTTCCAGAAACTATTCCAAAAAAATGTCAATTACAGTGTTTATGAGTGAAGCCTGTTACTTTATTTTCTGTATTCAGCTGTGGTGTAATATTTAAAGAACAAGCAGCAGTGTTTTGTTGGGTTTAAAAACATAAGGCAATTAGCCCAGTGTTTTTAGACCTGTTAAAACAATGTGCTTCGAGTTTTTTGAACACCTTCAAAAACATTCCACAAATTTAAGTGTGTCCCTCGGGAGTCCGAACCAAGGTTCAAAAGGGGAGAGGCGAACATTAGCACGTACATTACAAGAAAAACAAGCCAAGCCTCATTACTATTTGTCATATAAAGAATTCGAACGAGGAGTGCTTTACCTGCTTTAAAGCTCACGCATGTGACGTTTTATCAGGGTCTTGAAAAGATGTCAATTTCATGAATTATTGATGTATTTTTTAAATACTACATATACAGAAGCTCACACTCGGCATTTCAAAGATTCATTTTTTAAAAAAGGATTAAACTAACATGTATTAATAACCCTTTCACTCCCAATAGTGCCACTTATAGATTTTACTCTGTCTAACCCCGGAAGATTTTACTGGTCAATGGGGAATCCCATGGGGCTGAAAGGGTTAAGACTGCTTCTTCATGCCATTGATTAAAGAAAAGTGGATATCATTATGAAGTCAACGATGGCCAATAGAACATATTCATAAATGGCCGCCAATAAATTATTCTTTTGTCTTAGTACATGTAGTAATGAGACCAACAAGCCTCGCTCTAAAGCAATGTGTCTTTTGTGTTTTGTCCATGCAAACAAGGCTAGTTGGTGTTGTTAGCATAAGGACAAAGGAATAATGTATTGGCTGCCATTTATGAATAATTGCTCTATAACCAACAGCAGTCTTTCGCACTGGCATTGCTCCCCATTCCAAAGATTTGTGGAAGCCCACTTTAAGTTACACGTACAGTACAGCTGTAGGTACAAACCATGGAAGATGAGTCCATGAATGAACAGTCTCCAATAATGTTTGAAGTGCATGTATTGGCAGCAAGTCTGGAGAAATGAAGTAATAAGGAGACCAGTGTCCATTACTGCTGTGTCTCTTGCTTTGGAATTTACAAGATATTGGCACAATGCTTGGCCAGCTATAACCACGGAATGATGATGGACAAGTCCAAACCTACCAGGGAAAAAAATACATGTAGTAACACTTTCTTAAAGTTTTAAGCTTTCAAAAACATAGCAAAGGACAACTGCTCAGCTAATTACAGAACAAATCAAATAAAACATCCTTTAACTAGTAACATGTACTGTAGTATTTCTCTTCATCCTGCACTATCAGTATTCTAAGATGGATAACTTCACCCGAAAGAGCATTGTTTTTATTCTGGACATCTTCAGCACAGTTTCCATTGTGGTTTAGTGTGCACCAATCAAATTACTTGAACCTCGTTTTTTGACATTGGCTTTTCTGTTGAAAGCCGACCTGAAAATGATGTGCAGTCATTTCTCTCGACCTACTGTACATGTACAGTACAGTGTATGTTTGGCCCTAGCCATATGCCATTGTCCATCTGCTTTTGTAACTCCCAGCATGGTGCATGGTGTTTCGGTTACTCTCTTCTTTATAGCTGGTTTACCAACCATGTTATGGTCCTTTTCCCGTTAATGGTTGAATGTTAACGGCACCTGTAGTACCCGGGAAACAGTTTTGTGTGGTGCTTTTCAGGGGTCTAAGTTTGGCCCTGTTACAATTGTACTCTTCATCTTTTTAATGATCTCAACTGTCATTCCTCTTCTGATACTTCTATGTTTATAGATGTTACCAAGCATCACTTTCCTACCAACTCCCAGGATGATCTCTCTATACTGTACTAGTACATGAAACTATGGAAATAATTCAGCTGACCATGTGCAAAAAGTAATGTAATTAGATGCACACCCAATTTTGACATCCAACACAGTGTCCCATTAAGTCTAAGCATTTGCTGCCTATTTCCAACGATAAGGCAGGGATAAAGGTTAGGATTATTCTTAGCTTAGGGTATTAAAATGCAGAGCAGTTTATCCCTTACAAGAGTGTTTTCACTCACATGATCAGTAACCCTTTTTTTCCACCGAAACAAAAGAAAACGTTTGCATTATAATAGAGCTCAATTTCCGGAGGATTAGTTGGGGACACCAGCATGGCCACCGTGATGTCAGGTGAAAACACTCCACTTGAGATAATTTTGACATTAATTGTCTACATGTATTCCAAGATTAAAAAGCAAAAAAAATTTGACCTGGCATGAGATTAGACTGAAACGAAGCAGTATTATGAAGCAGAAACAACAACAGTCCTAACCTGCGATCAGGCCCATTTTTAGCTTCGCCCATATGTTCTCTTATGTCGTCGCTTGCTAAAATTGGGCCTGACCAAAAGTCTCTCAAGAATTCCGGACGGTCGGCCAAATTTTGGCCGACCAAACTCGTGATCTGATTGGCTGTTGAAACACAGGAAGTGAAAATGCCATCGTGATTGCGCGGAGCTCTCGCGAAGTCCTCGAGACTAATCCGCCATAATTGTACGAAAAAATTTGCTCCCTTTTGTTCTTACAATGCCGTGGACGGTGCAACTTGATTGTATTTGTATAAATGGAGATATGCCATCTGAAACATCTCATAACTTGTCCAGAATCGGGTTTGAATCTCTGGAACGAGTGAAATTAGCGATTCCGTTGTCGAGCTCTGTGGCCATATGGTTGAAAGTACTTTGGCACAAACTTCCCTGATGTTTTGAAAGCTAAATAGCTGGTTCTTTCAAATGGCAATGAAAGCCGATGCATATTGGTTTCCTAGATGAGACAAGGGACATAATTATATATCAACAGGAGGAGATGCCGATAAAATCGCAAGTTACATGATTGCATGTTTTGAATATCTGTGTATCAAACGGCTTTATTTATTTACTGTACATGACACGGTTTGTTTGCACACTTCATAATATTTCCAGTTGATTTAACTTAAAACTCGCACTCCAGAAACTAAAATGGCATGTTTCCAGAGAGATCAATTGTACAACAATAAAAGAAACTTTGCGAGTGCATCTTACTGTTCGTACTCCATCAAAAAATTAACAGCCAAACTTATCATGATTTTACTGCGCGCAATTCTAGAAATACACTGCAACTGAAGATATTACCCGAAAAAATCACCAAAGAAACCTTCATGGGCAAACACGTTAAAGGAATAATGAATTTCTCTTTTTTTTTTCTTTAAAAATCTATTGCCAAACCGTCCAACGACAAAATGCTAGGTTATCTCAATTACAAATTAAGAATTGTCAAGCTTAAATAGGATGCATATTCTGTGAAGTTCGGAGGGAGAATTACACCGGCCTTTGCCGCAATATAGCGGTAGAAAACATTCCCCATGCTTTATTTGTTTTTCTCAAATTAAAGCCAACGGTAACTTTCGAATTCGTTTATAATATTCCTCCCACGGTAATTAACTCTGGTCAAAACAAAATAGCGTGAATCTGCCGTCTACGCGTGTATTGGTGTAATGGAAGTAAATATGATTGGCTGATGAAGGACATGTCAATCAATCAAAAAAAGTGGGCGGAAGGAATTTCGAAGAGGAATTTGGTCAGGCTCTATTTTGCGTTTCGCCAACTTCACATTACGTACCACGCGAAACTAAAATAGAGCCTCATCGCAGGTTACAACAGTCCTTGCTTTAGTGTGTGGAATACACGTTTGCTTAGCACAACTGCAAGACATGCATGATGTGCAGGAAAATCCCTTTAGAGCAATTTGTAGTTAGTTTTTGAAAGACTGTTTTAATTTAGAGAAGAAACGATTGAGTTTTATTCGGAGCGTGTTTTGTGCATTGACACCATCTCTTAAATTTATCTTTGAACTTATTACCACAGCTTAACATCCCCCCATTCCACCCCCGAAGGGCCAAGTGCTGGCACGCACGTCTGGGTGATCCCTCGTGTACATGACTCCTCTTGAAAAAAGCGCTAACGCTTAAAACGTCGGCCATTCTATCTTTTCACGGTCGCAATTCGACCACTATCAACTTGTCTGATAAAACCAAATTTTCCTGTTTCACTCTGCCACCGACGCTGCATATGTATTTTCTTAAAACTGAAAAAAACCCATTCATTCCGAAATCTCCCAGAAAGATAAAATGACGTAGGAAATTCAACTCACCGAGTAGCTTAACCGCCTTAACGGTAGTCGCACTAGCACCATACCTAAGTTATCATTTGGTTGGAACGATCTTTATCTTCGTAAACACGGTACCTGTAGGCAGCCATCTTCCCGACCCCGCAGAAAATAGTACTTGATGTAAGGATTACAATAATGTCCTGGAGGCCCTTGGTGGCTACTCAACAGAATATCGCGCTTCTGATTGGTCAATGACGAATGTGTAACTAGGCTGCAAAATTCTCGCGCACTCATTGGCTAATTTTTATTGTCAATAAGCCGTCAGACTATTGGTCAGACTTAATTTTGACCCCTCTGCCTTTTTGTAAAAAAACAAATAGACCATATTCGTATTCTCAGTATTGGACTGGAACCAGCTTGCAATCGAGGCTAATGCGGGGAAATCTTTTCAAATGAAAGTACTTTTTAGGGAAATGGTCAAAACTACTCTACTCGAACAGGACCCACCTTTGGGGTAGGGGGATTCTCAAAGACACCACCTATCTTCGAACTTTTACATGAACATTACCGACAACATTTTACTGGCTTTTAAATTTGAGTTGACACAGGAATATTCAGCTAGCAGGAGTCGGCATTACTAGACAAACAAGAAAAGTGAGGTTTGAATCTCACTGTAATTTTTTACTGCTGAATAGAGGGGTGGCTATGCAATATAGACACCATCTTTTGACGTTAAGCAAGGGGGGTGCAGGTGCACTGTTCGAGTGTGGTAGTTTTGACCACTTCCCTTAATATATTCCCCCGCAGTAGCCTCCATTGCAAGCTAGTCCCAGTCCAAAACTGAGAATACAAATATGGTCTATTGATGTCAGTTTTTCATGCGTCTGTCTTGTTATTGCTGTTATTCACAATGAATTTCGTTATGACATTGTCAAAAGTAGTCTGCGCATACACTCGGCTATCGCCTCGT
The DNA here is from genome assembly GCF_036669935.1 of Montipora foliosa. Lineage (NCBI taxonomy): Eukaryota > Metazoa > Cnidaria > Anthozoa > Scleractinia > Acroporidae > Montipora > Montipora foliosa. The sequence goes on along the minus strand of NC_090869.1, from coordinate 58,681,819 downwards.
GGATCCACAGCTACTTTGACAATGCTATGACGAAATTCATGAACAATAACAGGACAGACGCATGAAAAACTGACATCAATTTGTTAAACAGAGTGCAATACGGAATTTGCAATGGAACACTGAAATCACGGAAAAATTTAGTTTAGAAGTGAAGGAATAAAATAATAGTAAAAATTCATGAATAAAACATCGCATTAACTTGCTCGTGCATTTGTACATGTACCCATTTGTGATGTTTTGAAAGATCCCTAGTACTCGCCTTTTGGAGTCTCTCTATGCACGATGTCCTTGAGTCAACCTTTGTGCGTATCTTTCTATATTGCGAACTAACCCTTAGCAGGAGACTCACACTTACATCAGTTTGGACAATTTACATACATTGTTTTTGCGATTTTTGTCTTCATTTTACAGTAACTATATTTTGATTTGCTATTCTGAAACAGTGCGTGCAGGGCCGAAGAACACGTGGCGTTCTAAAAATAGAAAGATACGCGCAAAGGTTGGCTCAAAGGGCTTGTATGGAAGAGGCAAGCTCCTACTCGTGGGCTCCTAACAACACCAGGGGCGCGTTTCTCGAAAGTTCTGAGACGTAAAGGCCCATTTTCGAGTGTAACAATTCCCTCTGTATCTCAAGAACGGAGGGGATTTAAGTCGTCAAACTTCACAGTTAGTTTGCTTTTTGTTACCTTGAAAACATGTCAAAAGATCGGCTTTCCTGAACAAGCGGTTGGCAGGTTCACAAATGGCCTTTCGGGCCCGAAACGTTTTCGGGACTTTTGAGAAACGGGCTCCAGGACCCCATGAGTAGAAGGCTCCCTATGCAGTATATCCTCGAGTCAACCTTTGCGGGTATCTTTCTATTTTTAGAACGAACCCTTCAGCAGGAGAATGACATTTACATCAAATTACATCAATTTGCACAATTTGTTGCACAATTCACTACTTGCACAATCCCATAATACACCTCTATTACCCCCAAAACATTTGCATAACCACTGTTTGCAATTTTTCCTGGGACATGAAGATGTCCCAAGAGAAGTCGAAAAAAAAGCCTATGCAGATTTTTTGGGGGTAAATGAGGTGTATTATGGGATTTGTGCAAGTAGTGAATAGACCATTTTCGAATTCTCACGGCTGGACTGGATCTAGCATGAAATGGAGGCTAATATGGACAAATTAATTTGTGTGTGAAAAAACTTGCTCGCATTAGCCACCATTCCATGATAGATCCAGTCCTGGTCAACACTCATTGCCATCCCTCAAACTGACATTTCCCTTTTTATTCAACTTACACGACGTACAATCTACTTCAGACTTCAACTTTACTTCAAAGAAACAAACATGTCAATGTGCAGAGAACATTCGGATTAGGCGAGCCAAAGAGTTGAACCCGGATCGATGGGTTCTCCTTGAATATTCCAATATCCACTAGCCTAACGAGACAAGCTCCTGGAAAATCGAATTTTTTAGAGTATTGATATAGTAGTACCCAACAAGTAAAAGCTAACCGTCTTCAACGTGGATATTAGATCAGCGCGGCTTTGCTTAGAAACGCTATTTCTTGTTGAACTAAAGCTCTAATTCTGCTTGTTTTCATTATTTTTACAGCGATAAGCTTTTCGTATTAAGATGGGATATTGCGTCTTGTAATTGTCAGGAAATGTCCAATGTCAGTTTGACGGATGGCCATTAGTGTTGACCGGCTGAGTCCAGCCATGAGAATTCGAATGGTCTATTTGCAGGCAATGTTTGTGTTATTTTTGACCTTTATTCTGATTGGCCAATCTAAACAGTGCGTGCAGAGCAGAAGAACTCGTCGTGTTCTAAAAATAGAAAGATACGCCCAAAGGTTGACTCATGGGGCTTGTATGGGAGAGGCAAGTTTGTATTCGTGGGTAACACATAAAATGCGGATGATTAAATATAGATATAAATATTCAATCGATTTGCCTTCTTTCTTGTTTATTACTTCAGAGCTAAAGCACTCTAAAGCACTGTTTACTTTTGGATTTGAACATTTCTGTTCGAGAGATGTATAAGAAAGATGAAAATTTCACTTGGTGACATTCTATACTCTTTTTAATTTCCAACTAATCGAATAAAAACCTTTATTTTTCCAAGTAAGCAGACCATACAGTTAAAAAGAGGTATTCATCCTCCATTTCTATTTTACAAATTGGGCAAATCCCTTCTTCAGCTTTCTTTAACGGTCTCGAATAGCTTCCTGTCTCTATATAGTATTTCTGACAATAAAGCGAAACGTAACTGACAGAAATAGTTATATATTTTGCCTGCACGGACAAGAGAATTGGCGCCAAGCGAGAGGGATTAGGGGCATGATTTTTCTGATATGTATAGTAGGCCGTTACGATTTGATTCCTCATTCTACATCTATGGGTCCCTGTATCTACACTGTTGTATGTCTTGTATGCATAGGCAAAATGACTAATTTATGGTTGCTTAGTAGCAGTTAGTTGAGTCGGGTATGAAAATATTGGTGACCTGGCGGAGGTATCTACATATTTGTAATTGCCTATCGTTTTCAATTTTCGGTTGATTCTCGTATTGCCCTTTTGATGAGCATGTCGTTCCCCAACGACAAAGGAGGCAGAGAAGAGTGACCCTGGGAACGAAGTCGTCGTTTATGCTGTAGCGCATCGGCCAAAATTATACTCTGGTTTTTGAAAATGTCGGACAGCACCGACATCGCTGTTCGCGACGTACTTGATATTATAAATTGTGTGGCTCATTTTTATGAGAAGGAAAAGAGCGGAAATAAGAAAGAAGTAAAAATGAAAGAAGAAAAGACAAAAGAAGTACAAACAGAGAGGAGATAATGCAGTTCATTGAACAAGCAAATAAACACCAGCCCACGATAAATGACGTTTCTGGATACAAACACTGGCATTTACAAAAGCGAAAGGTTCAAGAGCAATTCAGTCCTTGATGTGCGCACGCATTTCAAACCGACCGAAACATTTCAACACGTGCACTTCTCCTCGTGCCACTCACCAGGTGTCAAACAAGGGTTCGTCAAAGGCGAAGCTCTGAGAATTCTTAAAGCTCATCCAAAATTTTAAATCACGCCTACGTGAAAGAGTTTATCCCAAAAATCTTGTTCAAAGCAACGTATTAGAAGCACAATTTAAAAACAGGAAATTTGCACTCCTTCAAAAACACAGGAGAGCAAACGAATCTTGCCTTTCGTTACACAATACCACCCAGCAGCGACGAACTTAAACAAATCCTCATGAAAGAGCGACAATAGAGCGACAACCATTGCTCAAAGAAATCTAAAAAACCCGCCACTCATATATTACTAAAAGAGGGCGGTCAATCCAATATATACTCGTGACAGCCAAATTACAAAACTGAAAGGCTAAAACACGCGCTATGGAGTCGTGTAGGCCTGTCACCCCGGTACACTGCTAAACTTACAACCGAGTATAACAAAGTGGAAAATATGAACATATTTAATTACTACTAATAATGGACAATCACGCATCATTTCGGTTTCAAAACTGTGATTTTGCGCGAAGCTGCAATTAAGGTCAATTGAATCATGAAGTTGGTAGAAAAAACTAACAAGGTGTATTCTAAATCAACTGTTGTTGTAATTGACGACGAGGTTTGGACATCATGCTGTGACGCCATGACCATGATAAAGGGAAATTTTGGTCGGGATGGCGTCATTGAAGAACCCTATTGGGGACCCTCATTCTAGTATACTCTCTTAATATTGCGCCAGTTTGGCAAAAAAAGATGATCTACTTGGTGAAAATCTTGAGAGACTCCGTAAAACACAGGTGGAAATTTTAACAGTATAACTTTATTCAAAACACTGAGAAATGAAAAATGGAAAAACATTTTTCGTGCAACTGCCGCTCATCAACTCGATCCCCGAAACAGTGTTCTAGAACTGGTAAATATTACACCATGTTTCCAAGACGTTTCGACGACTTCATGTCATCATTGTCAAATGAATAAATTAGAAATAACAGAAAGGCATATTTATAGATTTAGAAAGTGAGAAAATAAATTGGCATGAAAGCATTCAGGTAAAGAGTTTTGCGCGAATGGAATCCGTTTGCGGACCGAATGGAATCCGTTTACAAACTTACTTAAGAACTTTAAAGTCCTAAAGAAATGTCGTAGCAAACTCGATTGTTTGATCTATGAAATGCTGTGGGTTAAGAACAAAGGACCGAAACTGAACACGCAAACGGATTCCATTCGCGCAAAACCCTTTACCTGAATGCTTTCATGCCAATTTATTTTCTCACTTTCTAAATCTATAAATATGCCTTTCTGTTATTTCTAATTTATTCATTTGACAATGATGACATGAAGTCGTCGAAACGTCATGTTATTTTACTATCGCTAATTTTCTCCCAATGATGTTGGAAATGTGGATTTCGCGATTCTAGTTTTAATTTTCACCAAGACAACAAGCATTATTGTTTTCAAAAATTCAATGGCTCAATAAATTTTGCAGCAAAATAACTTATTCTGTTTGTTCATGGAGTACACGATAAAGTTTCCATTTCTTTTGTCGCCAGGATACAGTGCAAAAAGGATAAGAACAATTGGAGGTTGAAGCCGCAAAAAATCATGAAGAGCCTCAGTTGAAATTTGGTGAATCTTTATAAACATTTGGCTTGTACCACATCAAAAACACGTGATTCATTAGAGTTCAAACTTAATCGCAAATTACTAGGACACGATTTACTGTAGATATAACACATGACAAACTCTCGACTTCGTTGGACGCAATCGAAGGTACCTGTAAAAACAATACAAAGCGAGTGACACTACCGCAGCAGGATCGACTTTCTTGTTCGCCTTTATGACTCGATTACGTAACTTTTTAATTAAAGCAGTTCCTACATGGTCTTGATTGTTCAAAACGGCAGAAAACGTGTGACTGCTGCAACTGATACGACTGCCAACCTATTTCAATATGGATTAATAATTGCATGCATTGAGGACAAAAAAACCGAAACGATAAGGAACAAAAAACTACTTTCTTGCCTGAAAAGTGGTTAAAATTGTTATATAACCGCAGTTTTAACCAGTTTCCGGTCGCTAGTAAATAAGCTTAGCCCAAGAAATTCTTTTTGTCGTTTATTATTTTACTAGAGTCACTACTAGTACGCCCTAAATAACTAAAACTATTGTCAATTTACTTCAGTTGCTCTCATTCAGTTTAGGCAACCTTTACGGAACTTTCCTGTTTCCCGAATCATCATTTACATTAACTCTACACCGTAGGTAACTATTTCACAAAACGATGCAACAAGAATGTAGTTTTTTTAACACAGATGTGTTGAAATAAACTGTCTTCGGTGACAGGTGGTCGTTATAGTGTTTACTTTTTCCTTTCTTTCATTATGCCAAAGCAATCGAGTTTCGAAAGCTGTTGACAGGTTGCCCAAATATCAATGCGTTTCTTCAGCTCTAATTTTGACGTAAAACGCAACACACCTGAAGTTTTCTGCTGCAGATGCTGCATTCACTTCTCATGAGTCCTAGTCTGCTTTTTGGTTCAGTTCATTTCTTTCACATTTTGCCCGCACGTTTCCCTTTTCCCATTTGTTTACAACGCAGCAGTTCCAGTGCTACGATAAATCAAGGTAAGGACAGTTTTCTTTAAGTCGTTTCAATAATTACCCCCTTGCCTTTTCGAAAGGTTATTTTTGGCACAAAATATGAGGCAGTCAACGACTTTTTCCAGGAGCAAATATTTCCCGAGCAAATCTTCCAGCTAGGAAGTGTTGAGAAAGGAACATTTAACAGCTTATGGGTAACTAAAGGCTGACATGTAGAAATATGATGATCTCGGAGAATTGCAATGAAGAATCAAAGGCCGATGCGGAAATATTCTTTAAAACATGCAAACTACTTGGAAAAAACTAATAAGCAAAAATGGATCCATGGGAAAAATCGAGCACACGGCCAACGTAACACAGGACGGATACTGAAATCCGCGAGCTAAATGAACTTCTGGCGAACTTGGTCGTTTGCCCAGGTTCCCATCGAAGTCTACGGAACTCTCCATACCTAGCCTGTGAGAGGAGCGTCGCTCCTCTCCGATTTTTTTTCGGAGAGCGGGCGGCTGTACACAGGCTATCCATACCTTAACACAGTCGAATTCAACATTTGTTTGAACTTGACACCCTTGAATCAGCCTCAGCCTAGCTTGCGCATATGGTCAAAGATGTAGAGAAATTCCCGGCTTACAGGAATGCCCAAACTGCAACATATGGGAAATAACTAACTTAGCATGTCACCGGCATTCAGCGTAAATCCATTTATTTCCTGTGGGCAATAAATTCCTCTCCGCCATAGCAAAATTGTTTGAGAGCTCCTTCTCGGCGTGGTGGGCCGTCATTTATCCATTTTTATTTATTAATGAATGATTAACGTCATCATTACTGGGAGAATAAAGTTGTCGTCCTAAATTATGGGACGTATCACAAACAGGAAAAAATGGAATGACCAATTCAAATTTGTGCTCACTGTTTCAGGTGACAACCAAAACCCCACAAAATAATGGCTTTTATATGCAAAAAATGCCTCTGCTTGCCCTGCATGTTTATCTGCCATTCACGTCTTGACAACAACGACCTTAAATTTAGAAAAAAAGACAATCTGAAGGACACAAGCCTTCGAAAATAAATTTTCAATTTTCTCTCCACACTGTTCATAACATTTTTTCCTAGGGAAGTTGGCACATCCTTTCCATGCTGAACGATTTGGATAAATGGCGAAATGATTACAATAGCGCACAAGTAAATTTTAGTTCACGTTCTCGTATCTGATGCGGTCATTCTTGCTTACTTAATTGACATTCCTATAAAAAGTCTGAGACTTTCTTGTGCTCTCTCTCTAGGTGGATGGATAAGATGGCTAATGATTCCTTGGATAAGCAAAATGAAACATTGATTGAAGAACGATTAACGACCCTCACGTTTTCTCCATCGGAGTGCATTCCTTGGCTTACAGTACTTTGTACTGTAGGTATTGCCATAGTAACGGTCAATGGCCTTGTAGTCATTGTTTACCTCAAAGAGTCCCATCTGCGCAAGCGTACTATGTACTTGGTGATCAGCCTGGCAGTTGCAGACATATGTATAGGGGTGATCACGCTGAGCATAGACGTGTTTAACATAGGTCGTAGTTGCAGCCTATGGGAGTACTATTTGTCGCCAGCCGGCGACAGTATTTTACTGGCTGTCCTTTTCCTCTTTCCAGTAGCTTCGGTGACAAATCTTGCCGTTATTTCTTTGGAGCGGATGCACGCCACGTTTCGTCCATTTAAGCATCGTCTCCTCAAAAAATGGATATTTGGAGCATCTGTTGGGTTCGTTTGGCTTACCGCTGTGCTAAACTCCGCTTGCATGTACTTATATGTCCTCTTTACATTAGGAGGTGTTTGGGAGTTTTACTCACATTTGCCATTATTCGCTTGTTGCTTTTCTATTATCGTCATTTCTTATATGTCGATCGTGGCAAAAATGTACTGTCAAACTCATCCTCACCACAATGGCGCAGTGAGTCGAGAAAGAAAACTGACTAAAACACTGTTCATAGTGACAGCTGTATCTTTAGCGTTTCTGTTGCCGTACACTCTTTCTTTTTTCCTCGTATTCTCCAAACGAACTTATTATTCATTTTCCAGTGAAACAATTCATTTGCGTCTCTTTTCGATGTCTTTAGCCTATGCCAATTCACTAGTCAATCCCATTTTCTATGCCTATAGAATCCCAGAATTCAAAAGAGCTATCTCTTCATTTTTGGGCTGTACACCGCGAGCTCAGGTTTTTCCTCAAAATGACTCCTAACGTCTATGACTCTTTCTTCTGCTTGAGTTGGGTATCAATCTATCAAAGGGTTTGCTCGGTCCGTAACAGTAAAAGTACTGCACGCCCGCTCTCTCGCAAATCACGGTGTTTATGCGATCGATCGCTTGATATCACTTCCAGGAAATGAGCTTAGTTATTTCCTCTAATACTCATAATGCAATGTAGATAGTTGAATACTTAAAACTTGAATTGGAAAATGCGTATTAACCGAAGTGTCAACTACTTAAAAAACACGCGCGAATGTAAAAAATGTATTCAGGTTGAAATGTGACGTGGAATATTATCTCCCTCCACCTTCTCCTGCAGAGTGAGTGTTCACTTTAATGTTGTTCCTTCCAGCGAAGGGGGTACCCGGGCTATGATATAACTGATAATTAAATACATGTTCTTTTATCAGAGAACAACGCACTTTTGTCACAAAAAAAATGAGGCAAAAATTAGTGGCATCCAGAAGTTGCCTCATTATAGCATAAGTTAAAATTAGCAAACTTGGTAACAAATTGCCAGAAGAAGTATTACTGTTTACATAACAGATGTCAGACAACATTATCTGGCGAGATTTCCTGGTTTTATTCTCACGTATCAGAAATCTTTGCCACCACTCGGTTTTGATCTGCGCGAAAAAAGGAAACTAAACTGCACAAAAACCCAACCCAAGACACTGCGCACGACTTGTTAGTAAATGTTGCCCGTCAATCCTGAGTCTTTTGTCAGGAACCACTTTCTCCAAACAGGTTCAGAAGAAGTCCCAACGTAAGACATGCAAAAGCTTTTTTCGATTACGGCGGCATCTACCATCATTTCAGTTAAGCCGGTTTGCGCCATGTATAATCTATTGTACTGAAAACAATAACTTCATTCAGGTTCGATTAAATGTGAAATTCACTGTTAAAAATCCGCTGAACAACAAGAAAAGAAACTTGAATCATTTGACGGGGCGCCACTAAGCTGCAATAGTCACCCTACCATTCCTCAATAGACCATTTTACAGTTCTGTGCCCAGTTACCAGGTCTTAGAATAAAAGCGAGACTGTGGTTGGCCATGTTTTCATACAAACCTTACTGCTTCTCTTATGTAAATAGGAACTCGTTAGTATTACAAAGACAGCATAATAAGAAAAGCAACGAGGTTTGTTTCAAAACCGTGAAGGTCAACTCCAGCTTCGCTTTTATTCGAGCTAGTACAAAACACAAATTAAGTCCCTTTTACGTCTCCTGTCCCTGAACCCGGAGGCGGCAAGAAGACGGCAAGTTCGATTTTATGCTAAACGATCGTAAACTGGAACGAGGCGAGCAACAGATCGCCTCACACGTTCCCGTTTGTACATAGTTTTCATTTTGTTCTTATTAAACCGTTTTATTCGTTAAAAAAATCCTATTTTGATTTGTTTTTTTTCGCTTAAGCCATGGGGTCTGGGACCCTGTGACGTCATACCTTTCGACCAATCGCCTGTTCGATGATGTTATCCCATCCTCCTTTGCATCCCTCCTTATTTTACCTCTTACATCTCTCTTCACCTCATTTTTCCAACATGGACGCTTCCTGAAAGGATTTCCGCCGGTTTCTCCTCTAAAATTCCATGACGTCATTCCTTGACGCGAACTACACAACCATTGAACATATGTATACATTATCTATCGCTACTGGGGGTAAAAGTAGGTCCGAGTATATGCATAAATTATCCATCTCTGCTGGGGGTATAACCGTGGGGAACGAGTGTACACAACTACTAATTGAAGGTCTGGATTTAAGAACAAGTTTGAATTTTGGCAAGGATGGATACCCATACAAGCTTTCTGTCACATTTTCATTCTCGGCGTTTCTTTTTTGAATGTCACAAAGCCATAGTGATCTTTAATTGAAACTTTCAAAAGTGTATACCTTGTATACTTTTTTAATTTTAAATTCCGCGAGATTTTTCCTCTATTTTAATAGACCAGCTTGCTTTTGCAGTTGCAATGAAAATAATTAATTTTACTATTACAATTATTATTCAAGTCTTAGATCAGTGATCACTCATTTCCGAAGGCCGTTAATAAGTTATCAATGATTCTGCTTCCAAAATTGATCTTTGCTTTCATTTTTTTCCCTTTTTCACCAATCAATAAGTTATCTTTTTTTAAAGACATTTTCTAAATCTATACCTAGTATTGTTTCTTATTCGCTATTTGCTCTCTATTAATTGGACCTATATTACTGGGGCTTACAAGCCTATCAAATGGGAGACAAGTAAGTTATTGACAAGTTTCATTTTACTCAGCTTCTGTCAATTAAAAGTCCGTAAAAGGGCGCATGAAATAGCATCCTGCTGCAGTGACCAGTTCCAGTTGCATTAGTTCATAACAGTCTCCTCTTGCAGTCACATCTACCCAGTTGTGATCCCTCTTCCCATCTTCTGCTGAAAAAAGTAAGTCAAGGTTAAATGCTTTCTGGCGCCTTTTACATCAAGCTGCAATTCAGGAACAAGCTCGTTTTTGTTAAAATGCTTGCTGCACGTGCAGCACGATTATTTTTCCTATTCTAACCCATGATATTCTTGTTTTGTGGCTTTGTCTTTGCCGTCGCCGTCGCCGTCGCCGTCGCCGTCGTAATTTAACTCCCTATTAGACGTTTAACTCTCTACTGGACGGAAGGATGGACTAAGACGGTAGTAATGCAATAAGACCACTGCAAAAAATCTGGCGAACTGTTGCGTGTGAATCCACAGTTGGTAATAAGATCAATCATAAGTCGTAAGAATTAATAACCCTATTTCGAAGCAGCTGCAGAGGAAGTCGTAAAAGAGGGAAACATGATATATCAGGGGCACCCAACGCCAATTTTCGGAAAATATCTGTTCGGCAAGATGATTTGAGATCCAGAATTTTCTGAACTTCTTGCTTGCCTGTCTGTCCTAGGATTTTCGAACATCTAAAACATGGTATAATTGCCCATTTTTAACGGATTTTTACCCTAAAAAGGTCACCTAGAATTAATTTTTGGGAGACTTTCTTCTGGCTGAAATTTTCGAAAAGGTAACTTTTGATCCCTATAATTCTCGGATCACTAGACTTTCAGCTAGGAAATCTGAAAAGATGAAAAATTTTTAGGGGTTAAAAATATGCATATATCTACCGTTTTAATAGTAAATACGTTTAAGAATGCTATGTAAGTTGTTTTGAACTATATTCTCGTTGGGTGCCCCTGATATATGGCAATGCAAAGAGACTGAGTGTTCAGTTGCGGGTTTTTTTTTTTTTTTTACCGGCTAAAAATTCTCGTCGCGTTCGCGTCCTTCAATAATTGTTTCATTTATTACATGAAATTACTTTCATTAACATTAAAATAAGCTCATCGTCGGCGAAAGAAAATATCAAGCACGAGATTTGCATATATAGTGAACTCCAGCTACTGTGGATAAAGCATTGTCATTTACGCTCAGATTCAATTCATTTAGGTAGACATTCAAACAACAAGTTTCATTATTTGACAATTACTATATTCACCAGAGTATTGTCGCTTTTTATTTGGAAGTTTCAACATAATACTTGGGACATTCGAACAAAGTTTTTTTCATTTTTTACAAATTTCCATTCGTTACTCGATTTAAGGCCGCTGTGTAAGAGCAAAAGTGTTAAATTGCTGCATCGAAGTTTTTTTCCTGTTTTTTTCTCACAGGAATTCAATCTAGCGAATCATATTATGGTTTGATCAGTACCCAAGAGATCATACTATGATGTTTCTGTTCATTTAATCATCACCACGATTCTCTTGAAATCATATTTGGGATCATGATTATGATATATAGTGATAATAATCATAACTATGATTTCAACTGGGAAAGTAAGATCATGTCAGGAAATATAGTTATGATTTCATCGGTCTTCTGAAATTATGTCAACAATCGTAACCATGATTTCTAGCGGTAAGAATCATAGCTATGATTTCAATTTGTCTTTTGAAATCATGTCTGGAATCAAAACTACGATTGATATGGGTAGGAGTCAGAACTATGATGTGAACTGGGAAACAGAGATCATGTCTCAAATCATAACCATGATTTATAGGTGTCTAACTGTGATAAGAATCATAGCTTTGGTTCCAGAGCCAAATTGTTTGAAGCTCTAATAGCACTATAATCGAGGTTAAGTACTGTGGCAACGTTGGTATTTAAGCCAGAGTTTATAAGCACCAATCGAACTTGAAACAAACCGATTCAGCCCGGCATAAGTGTATCTCTTTTAAGGTTTGCTAGTGGTGTAGCACCGATACACACAATATAAAACCTTAAAACAAAGTCTATTCTCCCAAAATCCAAGCATGCATTCAATAATGACAATGCTCTACTGGCAACCTCTTAATATTTATTTTGTGTAACTATACGATAACAAACATTTAAAAATTATGGTAATTTCAGCTCTTATCAACACTATTCAGCTAGCGATGATGCAACATGTACATACTTGTAATGCGAGTTCTTTAACTAAAGATAATTTCATCATCAAACATTACATGTACACTAGCATAATAATTTATGTTACTGCTGCAGCAACAAAACTGTTTTTAATTGTTACATGGTTCTGAATACAACTTTCAAAGGCCCAGTATCACCATCAAAGCTTTGCAATCATCGTTTTTTTATTCAAAACGATAAGTAAGACAAAAGTGATGATATGATTATCAAAAAACTTTTTCTTGGGACAGAGAAAAAAGTTCAGATGAAATAGGAATTGTTGCACAAAGTCTCTCACATACATCCCCTTGGGATGATACTGGGCCTCTTAAATTTCTGCGATCACTCTTCTCTGGTGAAAGAGGGAACTTCCAAACAAATGAACAGAAATACAGCCTAAAATGTAGTTGTTACAGCGCCAAAGAATATTCAGCAAATGTCATACACGTACGATCTGAAAGGAAACAGGTTTAAACTCTGTCAAGTGTATACTTTCAGTGAGACAGGAATTATTGTGAATGCATTGTCATTTCACATAAATTTCACAATAAATCTCTTAAGGATTGATTATAAATTCAACTGTACATGCAGTTTGAATACACTGTAGTTCTCTCCTATTAGACGACAGGTGCCCGTTGTTCAAAGGGTTACTACTCAACAGAATATCGCGCTTCTGATTGTGTAAGTAGGGTTTTTACAATGACTGCAAATTCTCGCGCGCTCATTGGCTAATTTTTATTGTCAATAAGCGGTCAGACTATTGGTCAGACTTAATTTTGGCCCCTCTGCCTTTTTGTAATGTCCGTTTTTCATGCGTCTGTCCTGTTATTGACAATGAATTGTGGTCTGGGCATCCACTCGGCGATCCACAGCTACTTTGGCAATGTTATGACGAAATTAATGATGAATAACAGGACAGACGCATGAAAAACTGACATCAATTTGTTAAACATAGCGCCATACGGAAGTTGCAATGGAACACTGCCCTGGGCGTAGCTAGCGGAGGAGCAAGGGGGACAGTTGCCCCCCAAAAAATATTCGAAAGAAAAATTAATGTGGTCTCTTTCTGAAGTGTTGGGCAGATAGTTTGGACTTTACTGATATTACCTTTGAATCTTTTCACAGCCGATCCGCTTGTCTTGATTGATAAAGATATTTTTGAGGAAAATCAATTTGGAGACATCATAGACTAATCTGCTGCTTAGCGATTCATCAATTCATCAATAGTTCAATACGAATAACAATAATAATACAACTTTATTGGGTAAACACAAATTACTGGTACTAAACCTTAACCTCTAAAAGTATCTCTCTTTCTAAACTTGGACTGATTAATGTTTACTTATGACAAAATATCTATGAAAGAAGCACTTCCGTACCCCTGCATTTCAATTTTTTTCTGGGAGAGCATTCCCCCAGACCCTCGTGACGACTTGTGCCACCGGCGCTCGCTTCTTTGCCCCCCCCCCCCCCCCCCCCACCCCCAGTCAAAAATTTCTAGCTACGGCCTTGAATGCAATTGAGTAATTTTGTTTAGAGGTGAAGGAATAAAATAAAGTGAAAATTCATGACTAAAATATCGCATTAACTTGCTCGTGCATTTCGTGATTTGTACATGTACCCATTTGTGATGTTTTGAAAGATCCCTAGTACTCGCCTTTTGGGGCCCGGCGTAATTTCATGATACGCTATCACGAATATATGCAAATAAGAGTCATGTATGACCGTATATACTGTCCACCGTAGGCACACTGTGTACAGTAGGAACAGCTATCTACACTGTGTACAATGGGAAAAGCTATCCACACTGTCTACAGTAGGAAAAGCTATCTGCACTGTCTACAATGGGACCAGCTATCTACACTGTCTACAATGGGAACAGCTATCTACGCTGTCTATAATGGGAACAGCTATCTACACTATCTACAGTAGGAACAGCTATCTACACTGTCTACGATGGGAACAGCTATCTACAGAGCCTCTCTATGCACGATGCCCTTGAGGTAACCTTTGCGCGTATCTTTCTATTTTGAGAACTAAACCTTCAGCAGGAGACTCACACTTACATCAGTTTGGACACTTTACATACATTGTTTTTGCTATTTTTGTCTTCGTTTTAAAGTAACTTAATTTTGATTGGCCATTCTAAAGCAGTGCGTGCAGAGCTTAAGAACTTGTGGCGTTCTAAAAATAGAAAGATACGCGCAAAAGTTGGCTCAAAGGGCTTGGGCTCCTGAAAACACCAGGGCCCCATGATTAGGAACCTCCCTATGCACTAATTCCTTCAGTCACCCCTTGCCGGTTATTTTCTACTTTTAGAACTAACCCTTCAGCAGGAGACTCACATTTACACCAATTTGCACAATTTGCAGGCAATGTTTGTGCTATTTTTGTCTTCGATTGACAATACCTTTATTCTGATTGGCCAATCTAAACAGTGCGTGCAGAGCAAAAGAACTCGTCGTGTTCTAAAGATAGAAAGATATGGGCAAAGGTTGACTCATAGGGCTTGTATGGGAGAGGCAACTTTCTACTCGTGGGTAACACATAAAATGCGGATGATTCAATATAGATATAAATACTCAATCGGCTTGCCTCCTTTCCCCTTTATTTCCTCAGAGCTAAAGCACTCTAACACTTATTTTACTGTTTACTTTTGGATTTGAACATTTCTGCCAGAAAGATGTAAATTTCATTTGGTGACACCCTATACTCTTTTTAATTTCCAAGTAATGGGATAAAAACCTTCATTTTTCTAAGTAAGCAGACCATACGGTTAAAAAGTGGCATTCATCCTCTATTTATATTTTGCAAATTGGGCAAATCCCTTTTTCAGCTTTCTTTAACGGTCTCGAATAGCTTCCTGTCTCTATATAGTATTTCCGACAATAAAGTGAAACATAACTGACAGAAGTAGTTATTTATTTTGCCTGCACGGACAAGAGAATTGGCGTCAATCGAGAGGGATTACGGGCATGATTATTCTGATATGTGTAGTAGGCCGTTACGATTTGATTCCTCATTCTATGTGTATGAGGTCTTAACAGACCTATGGGTCCCTGTGTTATGTCTTGTATGCATAGGGAAAATGACTAATTATGGTTGGGTATTAAAACGTAGTAGCAGTTAGTTGCGTCGGGTATAAAAATATTGGTGACCTGGCGGAGGTATCTTCATATTTGTTACTTTCTATTGTTTTCAATTTTCGGTTGATTCTCGTATTGCCCTTTTGATGATCATGTCGTTCCTCAACGACAAAGGAGGCAGAGAAGAGTGACCCTGGGAACGAGGTTGTCGTTTATGTTGTAGCGCATAGGCCAAAATTATACTCTGGTTTTTGAAAATGTCGGACAGCACCGACGTCACTGTTCGCGACGTACATGATATTATAGATTGTGTGGCTCATTTTATGAGAGGGAAAAGAGCGAAAATAAGAAAGAAGTACAAATGAAAGAAGAAAAAACAAAAGAAGTACAAACAGAGCGGAGATAATGCAATTCATTGAACAAGCAAATAAACACCACCCCACAATAAACGACATTTTTGGATACAAACACTGGCAATTACAAAGGCGAAAGGTTCAAGAGCAATTCAGTCCTTGATGCGCGCACACACTTCAAACCTATTGAAACATTCAACACGGGCACTTCTCCTCGTGCCACTCACCAGGTGTCAAACAAACCTTCGTCAAAGGCGAAGCTCTGAGACTTCTTAAAGCTCATCCAAAATTTGAAATCACGCCTACGTGAAAGAGTTTATCCCAAAAATCTTGTTCAAAGCAACCTATCAGAAGCGCAAATTAAAAACAGGAAACTTGCACTCCTTCAAAAACCACAGGAGAGCAAACGAATCTTGCCTTTCGTTACACAATACCACCCAGCAGCGACGAACTTAAACAAATTCTCATGAAAGACTGGCATTTAATAGAGCGACAACCATTGCTCAAAGGAATCTAAAAAACCCGCGCCTCATATATTACTAAAAGAGGGCGGCCGATCAAATATACTCGTAAGAGCCAAATTACAAAACTGAAAGGCTAAAACACGCGCTATGGAGTCGTGTAGGCCTGTCACCCCGGTACATTGCTAAACTTAAACCGAGTATAACAAAGTGGAAAATATGAACATATTTAATTACTACTAATTATGGACAATCACGCATCATTTTGGTTTCAAAACTGTGATTTTGCGCGAAGCTGCATTTAAGGTCAATTGAATCATGAAGGTTGGTAGAAAAAACTAACAAGGTGTATTTTAAATCTCCTGTTGTTGTAATTGACGACGAGGTTTGGACGTCATGCTGTGACGCCATGACCAGGACCAGGATTGGCCGATACAAACGTTCGAGATTTCGGCATGAAGGGAAAATTTTGGTCAGGATGGCGGGATTGAAGAACCCTATTGGGAACCCTCATTCTAGTATACGCTCTTAATATTGCGCCAATTGGCAAAAAATGAAAATCTACTTGTTGAAATTCTTGAGAGACTCCGTAAAAGACAGGTGGAAATTTTAACAGTATAACTTTATTCAAAACACTGAGAAAGGAAAAATGGAAAAACATAGTATTTTCGTGCAACTGCCGCTTATCAACTCGATCCCCGAATCAGTGTTCTAGAGCTGGTAAATATTACATCATGTTTCCTAGAATAGCAAGATCTTTTTCTCAAAATAACAAATTGTTTTTTCCTGCGAAAAAATTTAATATCGGAACAGTACGTCTTTGGAAAGTTCCATACACTGTAACTGAACGGTCCACAACAATATGCTTCGGAGTGCAATGTTTTACTCCTCCTCACTCGTCAGCGGATTTTTCTTTCCTTGGACGAACTCCAGCCATGTGACGAATTAAGTTTTGTGAAAATCGCGTGATTCACTGAGGCCTTTTAATTAGTAACCATGTCAGTAACCATGTTTTCTACAAGAGGTAGACTTGCGATCATCCAGGTCGCCACCCCAGTCTGCCTCCGCGCGAGTAACCCACGCAATCTTTCATCTACCCTTTGCTGCAGAGCAGACCCAATTGATATGTTTTTCAATGTCGCATGATCCGTTAAACTGCTGCCCAGTGCTGATTTGTGGACTCTTCACAGCATTTCTGCAACATTATTCGTGACGTATAAGCAATATCTGGCCTTGTTCTAGTTGATAAATACAGCAGGCTTCCAACGGCAGACTGATGCTTTGCTTGATTTATCTTCTCACTGTCTTCTGCAGTTTTGACTAACTTCAGTCGAACCCACGTCGACTGAATTTGTGACTGGTTTGGAGTTCTCCATATCAAACTTCTTCAGAACACTTCTCGTGAATGCTGGTTGGCCTATCCACACTTCTCCATCAGTGACATTTTGAATACTTTT
>NC_090869.1:58654164-58659164 GCF_036669935.1 Montipora foliosa | reverse complement strand
AATTTCACACGTATTTTCAAGTCTTCACACAGTTTCCCGAATGGCGAAGAGACGAGGGCAATTTGGAAAACTTTGAAAATACAAGTGAAATTAATCCTTAATTGCACGAGGGAAAATTGTGATTACATGTTTATCGCATAAAGGGAAAAATTCTTGACGGAAGCCCGTTCAATGCCGCGACAAATAACAATCAAGTTAATACACTTTCACAATTGGGTTTAATTCAATAAATCGTTGCATGCTGTCAACAGAAATATCGCTTAAAATGTATTTTGTAGAGTGTTTTCACTCACGTGATTTCCACCGAAACAAAGGAAAACGTTTGCATGCTAATAAAGCTCAATTCCCAGAGGATTAGTTGGGTACACCAACATGTACCCTGTTCTATTGTTTAGGTACACCAACATGGCCGCCTTGAAGTCACCTGAAAACACTGTATGTGGACAAAAAAGCACTTAATTCAGATTGAGAATCTATTTCGCTTTCTCTGTATAAGCAACTGTTAACCAATCAGCATCAAGTAATAATGCCCTCCTGATTTTCTCCTGATTACCAAAAGTGTCCTCGTGATTAAGAAAACCCTTCGTCTCAGCCAATCTATTGACAACACTATAGTAGCCAAAGCGCGATCTTTTCTAGCCATGAACTTTGAATACCTTACTTGTACTCATTTTCGCGCACCTTATGTAGAGGACTTATTCGCGCAACTTTAAATTCGCGCAAGAATTTCCTTGGCGGGCATTCAAAACAATGCGAGTTTGGAAATGTACAGCAAAATGCAGGCATTTCTGGTAGAATATTACGTGGAGCCTGAAAGAATCCCGACCAAAATTGCTGAGGATGATGATGAACTAGACATTTTTTTTGCTTTTTAACGTTGTAAGAACACTTTAAAAAACATATGTCATATGTGTACGCATGAATAAGACAAATGGTTTGCACTTCTAACAACGAGTGCCGGTCTCATATTACACCACTAACCTTTTCGCGCGGATTATATTTGGCACAGTAATAAATTTCGTGCACCTAGGCGAGTACTTCGCGAATTTTGATACGAATAAGGTATTTCGCAGCTTCTTCCTTAGCGGGAGCATCCTCGTTTCCGATCTAAATATCCCAGAGTCTGTCTCTCATCAGCGCCATTCTGTGTAGGATAATTGTTTCCATTCAGTGGAACTACGGTATCGTGACGGTTCTTAACTAACTTGCCATATTTTCAATGCAAATTTCTTGTAATACTGTAACTTTTAGAGGTCAGGTTACAGAGTTCAAAGTAGCGATACTACGACGTAGTTTCTCTTCTTCACGCTTGTTCGTATGGGCCCATAACTTGTTAAAAATCCTGAAATCCCGCAAAACACAGTCGGCAATTTCGACACTTCAATTTTACTCAAGACATTGAGAAATAAAAAATGGAAAAACATGTATTTTGGTACAAATGTAGCTTATCAGCTTGCATCATGTTTCCTAAAATAACACGATATTCGATGTCGGTGAACAGTCTCTGGAAAGTTCCAGAAACAACAATATGCCAAGAGTGTAGTGTTCCAACACTACCGCGACTTTGCTCACAGTTATTGTACTTTCTAATTGTTCGAATCATTCTCGCATAACTCTATATCGCAGGTACCTCTTTTCACAAAACAATGCAAAAAAGAATGTGCTTTTTCAACACAAACTGTGTTTAAATAAGCGGAACTCAGTGAAACTCCCTCGTTACTACTTATTTCTCTAGTTTATCAGGCCAGATCAATGGACCGCGATCAAGACCTCCCTCCCTACTTATCATTTAAAGAAAAGTACGCCTTTATCGCAGGTTATGTATTGGTAAGTTATTGACACGAAGGTTTCCCAAATATTAATGCCTTTATTCAGTTTGACGTAAAAGGACACACAGCGAGCTTTTTGCTCCAGGTGCTTCCTTCACTTCTCACGAGTCCCAGTTGGTTCGGTTCACTTTTTTCGTGACATTTTGCCGGCAAGTTTCCCTTGTCCTAATTGTTTGCACCTTTGCAGTTCCAGTGCTACTATTAATCAAGGTAAGGTTTTCCTTTTAACCCCAAGTGCACATAATATGAGGCACACCGTGAACTTATCCGCGAGCAAGTATTTCGCTTACGTTCTTGAAAGAGATCTTTCCAGCTGTCTTTCAGCTAAAACAAAATTGAAGAAAACAATTAAAAATTGATGGGTGAGGCTGACGTGAACAAATATGCAGATTTATGAGAGTTTGATGCGATGAGGTTGAAGCTAAGGTCGAGGCGGAAATATTCCTTGAAATGTGCAAGCTGCTTGGCAAACAATTGCAAGTAAACCGGGAGAGTCTAAGAGAGAAATCGAACAATAAACTAATTTGCATCGATGGAAAATCCTTTTATTTTAAGAGGTAGCAAGAAAAAGCCTACACATGTACGCATTGCGTACCTATGTTTTTTCCAAAGTTAAGACGTTACTGCTAAAAGCCCTTCAACTTTCTAGAAACCAGGTTAAAATCCATGTTGACACGATCGAGTTATAGAAATTGTAGGTCAAGTTACGTCTCGGGATGGTCGAGTTTCGTGGAAAAAGCTCCAGTTCTTCCTACTGATTGTTGAGTTTTTGCGATCTTGTGTCGAGCAGTTCTCGCTATTTAGAGTCGAGTTTGTGCGATCTAGTGTCGAGTTCCCGCGATCCAGTCTTGAGTTTCTGCGATCGACTATCCAATTCTCGCTAGCGAGTTTTCAAATTCTGGCTAGCGAGATTTCAAATTCTGGCTAGCGAGTTTTCTAATTCTCGCTAGCGAGTTTAAGATTAATGTAAACCGAAAGCGAAACCGGGCAAAAAAGACGTTTAGGCAAAAAATACGAGACCGTTAGCGGTGCTGTGCGCTCAAATCAGTGTGTTGAAACTATTTCGCAGGAATTCACAGCATGATATGCCTTGCTTTATTGCATAACTTAACATTGACACACCCCAGTCGATAATTAGCACCATGGATAGCACAAAATATTGTACTGGCAAAATACTCAATTAGGGCTATTTCAAAGGTATTTGCGCGAGATCGCGTTTCGCCTTTCTCGCGTGGCTTGATTTTCACACTCAATGAATTCCATGTTTCGCTCGCTCTACTATCCCTGGAAAATGAGGAACTGTTCAACAGTGCGAAGATAGATATATTTTTTTATAGTACGGTTACCACGAGAAACACAAACTCTGCAAACTAGAGATTTTTTTATCCAGCTAGAACCCGCGTTGCAACGTAATTTCCCAGCAAGCGTGGTGTTTACAAAGACTTTAAGTAGCGAATATTCAATTTCCCAGCCAGCGCAATGCTGCCCTGTAGAGCGGGTATTTTGCAGAGCGGCTCCGTTGGGTACTCCTGCCATATGACGATGACCTTTATCACAGAGGGAAGGATCAGGCTCTCTAGTGTAGACTGTTGTTTGAGGGATTCCCGTTGGACAAAACGCAACTGAGGGGCAACTATATGTTAGAAAATCCACATCACAGCTGAAACTCGCATCATTTTTTGCAATACATGTCGCCACTTAAGTCTTTCAACTCTTTGAATTTTAAAGTCCACAGGGATTTACAAGTCATCAGGCGATATCCGCATACCACTTAACATTATGTTTTGGTTACCATTGGCAAATCTGATATCTTTGTGCTTTGCGGCGAATGGAAGTGACTCGAACACCAATGACACGGTAAGTAAAGCAGAGTAAGTTGCGTGAGGCCGGCGTCATCAACTTTACTTGTTACGTGGGATGCTGACGCATAGTGGTCAGATATGGTAATTTAGCCACATGCCTGTCACGATACTGCCACTGTAGGGCATGCACGTCTCTTTTATTTTCGGGCAAAAGGCTCACACGGACTTCCCAACACACACCACTTCCGATCTTCGAATTACCGCGTTCTTAGGTTGTATTCGCAGGAAAAAAAAGTATCCCTCAAATTATCTTGGTCTGCCGCGAGAGCCAGCAACCTAAGCCTCCTTTGAAATCAATTTTGTCGATCAAGCGCGATACAACAGCAAAGAACGCGAGGATATTAATCCTCTTGCCTTCATTTCTGGTTCCCGCCGTAACTAAATGTAACGAAGATTCCTTTTATTGAATGTGAGCACGTACAAATAAGATTAATCCGTAAAAACGCTCTGAGTCGGTTGGCGAGGTACGAAAACTAAGACGTCACAGGAATGTAAAGATAGCGAAAAAACTGCTTTGTTTTTTAAGCTATATAATACCTTTAAATTGAAAGAAGGACAAGTGGTGAATAAATGACATCCGTACTTTTGTTTTTACACTTTGCCTTGCTCCCAAGAAGACTCAACCAACCTTTTGTATCAGCAGCCCTTGTTGCGGCATGCCAGGCATTCCCGGGATTCCTGGAATCCCTGGACAAGCAGGATCGTCGGGATTACCCGGAGCTAGGGGCCCCCCAGGGAGCAAAGGTGGTGAAGGTGCACGTGGAGGGAAAGGCGACAAAGGTGATGCTGGAAGACAAGGTCTCTCTGGTCCACAAGGACCACAAGGCCTCCAGGGTCCTGCAGGTTCATTGAGCCGTAGCTGGAAACAGTGCACCTTTAAGAGCATAAATGATGACAGGGACACTGGATTGCTCAGGGTGAGTTTTGATACGTTGTCGTCCTAAAGGCCTTCGAAACTGGCACCGATCATATTTTTCCGCAAAAAGGCAGAGGGGTATCAAGCAGAAAGGAGGAGAAGCATTGAAATAGTAAGGAACCCAATAGAATGCATCAGTAAACATAGTACCTGGGTCTGGTCTCCATGATGCTTAGGTTGGGACCTTATAGTTAAGCTTTGAGGCAAATAAGTCTATCCGGAAAGGGCCCCAAAAAAGGCTCGGTAATAATATTACAAGAAGCATAAAACGCCGCTTGTTTCATGCATTAAAACACAAGTTTGCTCACAGAAGAAATCATGGTATTTACAACTTGACTTCAAAGGTAAAATAACTTTTTGAGAAAGCTAAATGTTTAATTTTAAGCCTTGTAG
>NC_090869.1:58646664-58649164 GCF_036669935.1 Montipora foliosa | reverse complement strand
TTTTCACTTTCGAAACTCTGCGAAACTCCTTCATCTCATTCGCATTTTGTGCTCACAGATAATCTCAACTCATGATCACAGGTGACATACTTTGGAACTTTGCAAGCAACTTGGCAATCTTTTCGATTCACGCTCAATATATTTAGCGCGCATTCACTCCGAACACTTTTTCCTCTGTCCATTAACACTTCAACGTTGCAGCAGCTCTTCCCGTATCTATTTAGCGACAAACGCCACTTTCATGGAACCCAAGATTCTTTTGGTCAGCAGGCTTTGCCGATTTGTGGTGGAAACGCAAAAAAAGGTTGAAAACTCAACTCTGGCCGCCTTGACTTCGGCCAGTGTAATAAACGATCTTCGCACAAGAATGCCAAGCCAAATGTAGCAATATTCGATAGGTCTATTTTGATTCAATTTAATATTTATTTATTTAATTTAATATTTATTTATTTATTCAGTCCTTATTTATCAATGGCCGAAATTTTTTGGAAGCTCACGGTCGGAATGATCTTTTGAAAGAAAACCAATTTAAGGTCTTAAAAAGTAGGCATCCTTCAGTCTCGGAAGACTATGGAGTTGCGCTCTAGGTGTTTATTCTGGTACAGCGTCGTGCGTGGCTGGCCCGTCTGACGCGGGAACTACGGTTCCTGTGGCAGAGGCCCATTTGAAGCTGGTCTGTCTGTCAGGGCTGCAGCCTTTCTTCTCATTCTCTTTTCCTCGTGCTGCTGAGCGAGTGTCTCTTTAGAAAAACCATTCTGCACAGTCTGTCTCCAGGCTGACCGTTCGAGGGTTGTGCTTCCCAGTTGTTCTAGTCGATGTTCAAGGCTTTAAGGTCCCTCATGCACACGTCTTTGAATCGCAGCTGTGGTCTGCCTGTGAGACGTTTTCCCTGCACAAGCTCTCAGTAGAGGAGGTCTTTAGGGATGCGTCCGTCGTCCATGCGCACGAGCCACCGCATACGTCTCTGTTTCAGCAGCGTGTACATGCTGGTGCAACCAGCTCTTTCAAGGACAGTGTTGTTTGGGACCTTGTCCTGCCAGGTGATTTTCAGAATGCGTCTGTGGCTACGCATTAGAAAAGCATTGAGCTTTCGCTCTTGTCGGGCACGCAAAGTCCAAGACTCGCTACCATACAAGAGGATACTCACGACGCAGGCTCTGTAGATGTGGGACTTTGTGTGCTCAGTCAGCTTGCTGTTGTTCCATGCTTTCTTTATCAGTCTGGTCATGGTGGTAGCTGCTTTACCGATGCGCTTGTTGAGCTCTGCGTCACGTAAGAGGGTGTCTGAGATATTTGAGCCCAGATTAACGAAGTCATGGACGACATCCAGTTCATGGTCATTGATACTGACGGCTGGGGGAGACTCAACATCCTGTCCCATGACCTGTGTTTTCTTCAAGCTAATGGTAATTAATCCCGAAGTCTTTGCACGCATTGCTGAAGTAAGTCATGAGCTGTTGTAGGTCATCAGCTGAGTGGGCGGTTACTGCTGCGTCGTCTGCAAAGAGGAAGTCACGCAGGCACCTTAGCTGGACTTACGTCTTGGCTCTTAGTCTGAAGAGGTTGAAAAGCCTTGCGTCTGTCCTGGTTGGGAGGTAGATACCTTCAGTTGCAGGCCCAAATGAGTGTTTTAGCATCCAAGCAAAGAAGTTTCCAAACAGGGTGGGAGCCAGGAGGCAACCCTGTTTCACCCACGCACTGCAAATTCCCAAGACCGATGGGAACACTTCAGAGATGTTGTGTACAACGCCGCCATGTCCACCTTTGGCAAAAAGACCATCAAGTCAGCTGATTGGTTCGAAGCCCACTCAGAAGAAATGACACCAGTCGTCGAGGTCAAGAGAAACGCTTTGACAGCATACAAAACAGAACCTCCAGGTTCTGCGCGCTGCGCGCTGCAAAGTCCAGCAGTGTGCCAGGTAATGCGCCAACGACTACTGACTACTACTCCCTTTTTTTGCAGTACAGTACAGTGCCAAAACATATTATGCAATCCTCAACCAAGAATATTGTATTTACTAAAACATGGATTGACCTACAATGACCTACAATGAGCTACAATGTAGCTCAAAAATAACCTACAATGAGATACAATGACCTAAAATGGCCAACTGAAATGACTTACAAGCAAAGAGAAATACAAAAGGGGATTGAGTTGAAGAGTTTGGTATGCGGAAAACATCCATTGTGCATTGTCACAAGTTAGGACGGCAGAATGGCGAAAAAATGTCGCGCGAGACTGTGCATTCCCGATCTTACGCGACATTTTGTCGTCATTCTGCCGTCTTGAGTCTTCCAGCCGTCCTGTTGCGTAAGCTCGCTAATGACAGTAGCTTATCCCTTCAAGGGTACAAAGGAAGGGACGAGAGCATTAAAAGGATAAGATCCCTCTTAAAAAGCTATTTTCTTCTGAGGAGGGCACCTACATTTATCAAAGCCACTCGAGTCGAGTTATCTTGATTTCTTTTCGCTTTCCCTGTTTTCTTTTACATGATCTAGA
>NC_090869.1:58621664-58644164 GCF_036669935.1 Montipora foliosa | reverse complement strand
AAGTAATGTAGGTTTCCCTGCAAATGCTATTTTTTAAAGAGTTAAATTCAGCTGCCCAATTCTTGCTTCTAGAAGTAGGAGAGAGTATTTCGGTTCCCATGTGGATGCTTACCCTGCGAACATTTGGCTTCTCCTAGGCTACCCTAGATAGAAACTGCTGCGAACAACTGTTTGATTTGCAGCTGAACGCACGCGCAAGTGCTAAAACGAGTTACCAACTCGGTTCAAATTTCATTTATTCGTCCAGGCGGCTCAGCCAAAGAAAATAATGGTTGTTCCCAGTGATTTCTCTCTCGGGAACCGCAGGATAAACCAACTGCTTGAAGGGTAGTGCATGGTACCTTCGAGTTTTTAAAAATATTTTTAATACTGCATTCCGATAATCATTAAATGAGTGGTAGTATCCGATCCACTGTGTTATTATTATCATAATTTTACAATGTGAATGTTGTTTCTGTTGACAAGTGTTATTATCTACCATCAAACTATCAAAAATTGTGAACGATCTCCCTTTGCAAGCGTTTGACTAATTGAATGAATAAAAGTAAATGGAACAATAAATAACGAAGGAACTCTTAACTGCCGGACCGTTGCTATAGACCTCTGCAAGTAGTCCCTGAAACTGTACAGTTATCCTGTTTTTCAAAGTGCGTTCTATGTAACATTTCTTCGTCTGGTTCAACTCGCAACCATATTTGGTAAATCACGTGACCAAAATAGCAAATGCCTAAATAATGAGCGGGCTACCGTTTTTTTTTTTTCACAAATTTCTAACGCCACAGAATGGGAACATTCTAACAAAACCTGTGGCATGGATTTGAAAAAATATATATAATTTTCAAAAATTTATGACGTGATAAGGCCCACCGATGATACACTTTTCAAAATAGCAGTGCAAATAGAAATTCCATGTTACATGCAGTTTACGAACAATAATGGGACGGTTCCAATTCGTTAAAAAAAAAAGCATCTCCCTTTCGTTTCCAGGGCACGGCAGAGGACTGGGACTAATATCTTCAAAAATGTCTTTTTCTATGACAACTTTAGTATGAAGTTTTAAAATAAACTTCTTTTTATTATGTTTTCTGTAGCCTCTCTCTAGTATGAAGACAGATTTTCCAATTTTTTCGAATATTCTTGTTATATAATAAACTTAATCCTTTTCCTATGATGACTGTAGAGTGAAGTCTTGAAAAAAGGTTTTTTCAATGTTTTATGTACACTATCATCGGTATAAAGACAGTATGACAATCAAGAGTTTTTGGAGAGCTCGATTGGTAACATCGAGTTCGATAAGCAGCAATGCTTGGTAATCGAGCTCGATAACTAAGTGTTCGAAATCGAGCTCGATGTTGTCATTGTCGAGCTCGACATTTCGAGTGCGATTGTCACTCGAGTTCGACAGGTAACTCGAGCTCGAATACGGTAAATCGAGCTCGGTTGTCCAGGAACTAAAACTGATCCCTTCAAGGTTATACATTTGAATGGGTCGGATGTATTTTTTTCTTTAACTGAACCCCTTTCGTTTTGAATCAATTCAATCAGTTTATGTTTTTTCGACGATACCATCCCACTTCAAATCGATATCAACTATTTGTAAGTTCCTCTCAAACGTTTGCATCCGTTTAATGTGGCTTAGTTGTCGAGTTTATTGTTTGATTGAAATTATAGCTGTTGATTGCAGTAGGTTACGGTTGATCATTCTAAACGCCAGCGAGAACCTTCGTCTAGAAAGGCTCACTGAAAGGCATTTGGGAACTGATGCTGTGTCATGGTTGGCTATAAAAACGTCACTTTTGTCCACGTTGACCTGCTTTGAAGTCTACCCTTTCATTATTCACGTGGATTTTGTAAGTCTGCTCTCTATAAAATCAGAACACTTCTCAAGGCCACACAACATCTTTCAAAATGATGTGTTTGTTATTTCCAGTGAAAGAGTTTCGGAAATACTTTGAACAACGTTGCTGCTCCCCTCCCCCTCCCCCCCCCCCCCCTTTATAAGGCTTTATAAGCCTCTTTTTACGCAAACAACCTACAATATTCAGGTTGTGGAAACGCGAGTACCCTCTGTTTGACACAGTGTGACCCCCCCCCCCCCCCCACTCCTTTTAAAAATCCTGGCTATATCCTGGCTATGCCCATAGGGCTCTTGAAGGTTTATTATAATTTTACCATTTGAAACATGTTGTCTTTTTTTAATGCGGAATAACCTGATGTGGATGCATTAAGTCCTTCTGATCCCTTTCGCAGGCAAAAAGAATTTAGCATTCTTCCGCAGCGCTATATATTAGCCCCAAAGACCAAACAAACAAACAAACAAAGCAAAAAAAAGCCGATGAAGAAGACAAGGAGGAGAGCGATTGTAAGGAGCATTTTCCAGATTCAAGTCAAGTGGCGAGTTTAACAAGCAAGGGATGGGTTACTAGTCATTCGACGATGTTCAACCAAAAGTTGTGCTCCGGCCCCTGTTATTAGGGATCTTTAGCAATGACGATGGCAACGGCAACGAGAAAGTCATCTCAAAACATAAATTCGGGTTATTGTAATTACTTCGCGACTATTCCAAGCTTTTTAACATGACAATGGTGTGACAGTCCCTCAAAAATGAAACCGATATGACTCACGCTTAATTTAGGGGAGAAAATGAAAAGTTCTCTTCAAATGTTCAAACTTTGCTGACGGCAAAGAAATGGACAAAAATGAAAATGCACGTGCAAAGCGTGCAAAGCTATTGTTTTGGGGCTAGTTCTAAAACAGGGAACGCGCAATCGGAGAATGAGAACGGGGAACGGGGAATGTCTAAAATAAGGAATCTCTAAAAGGGGGAATTACTGTACTGAAGCAATCTCCTAAAGTGGCTACTGTTTTCAGTTTTAACTATTTGACAAAAAATATTCATTGGGTCTGAGCTAAATAATCTAGAGGATACTCCAATAAAGAAAATTGACGGCAGGCTTTTTTGCAGGTTACAGGTCACTCGTTACAGGTCCTTGTTTCAACTATACTAAAGCAACCCAAGCTTTCAAATTAGCTAACATTAGGCCTAAACATCATTTTTAGGCTTAACAAGGCCTAAAGTTAGCATTATTAAGGGTTTTGTAATGAGTGACCTGTGTCCTCCACAAAACCCTGCTTGGAAAGATATCAGTCGGTCAGTGTTGTCAGTCTCATAAGGAGGGGTATTATGCATGTTTAATGTGGTGACACTTTATTTGCATTAATTTTGCATGTAACATCAGTAGGTATTGAGCTTTTTTTCTATTTTTCTTCTCATCCTTTATTCATGTAGCTGCCACTTCAACAGGAACAACTTCATCTACATCCTCGTTTGCACCCCCAGGTACACCATCATCCACACCTGCAACCTCATCCACACCCCAAGTTACACAGTCATCCACATCTACATCTTCCTCTATACCCCTTGCCACACACTCATCCATATCATCACCCTCATCCACATCAGCATCCCTATCTGTACCACCAGCCACACAAGCATCCTCGTCATCTCCAGTCACTGTTGTTCTTCCCTCCACATCCACACCACAGGATTTAACCTCACTGCCAAGAAATGGAGGTAACTGCACATAGTTGCCCTACTATTTCCATGTAAATTAAGCTATTACTTGTTATAGAATGGAGTAGTTAAACGACTTTTTATTTTGATATTTTAATTTTTTCAATTAGATATTTGTTGGATATTTTCTTCCTTACAATATGTTAAAGTCTTTGAATTCCATTGTGCTGTTTTTTACAAATATAACAAAATTTTACTTGCCAGCAACCCCAATCAGTAGGGGAGAACCCCCTTCTCAGTGGTCGCTTCTTTGTTTATGCTACCTGTTACTTGTTGTTGATGATCATTGTTCCCATTAATGCTGTTAATTTTGTTATTGTTATAAAAAAGTACTGTTCCTATTCATTCTCCAACAAAAAAGTTGTTTCCAGGATTCCGCTGCTTTATCTGGGATTTTTGCTGTACCTACCGTGACCATTACAGATGTATAATGTTATCTCTCTAGGTGCTGTCCCCCCTCCTCCCCCCCAGGTTAATTTTTATTTTTTAACTTGTAGACTTTACTTTCTCCACTGTCTCTCACCTGACTAAACTTCAGTATTATTATTAATACGTGCACCCCTTTGTATTCACACACATGGGTAGCATTGAAAAGGACTTCTATGACAACTATGGTCACGCCTGTTGAAGACCCTAGACAACAAAATATCCTGACTTCAAATTTCTTTATATCAGAATAGCACTCTTTTATTTGTCAAAGTGATTAGAAGGTGAAAACAACTTTTGTTTCAGCTTCCACACGACAATATCTAACAGCCATGGCAAGTGCTGGTGGTGTGACATTTGGTATGCATTAGTGTAATCTTTATTGCTTATTTTGTATGTGTTTTATTACTGTTCTTTATGTTGTATGTGTGAATTTGTCATGCATGTCAGTCTCTCCCTTGTAATAAACATTAATCAAATGAAGTTTCATATCCACAGATGAGATCCCAGATTCAGACTTAAGTCAAGATGGTGAGTTGGGAAAACTAATATTGCAATAATTTATTGAAAGGTCAAGACTCTCTCCTTAACCTTGAACTACTTTAACCCAACATTCTTAGGTTTTACTCAAAGGTTGGTTTGCCTCTTTTGCCAGAGCCGGATCAACATATGTATACCAGCAGAACTTTATCAATATCATCTGACTCAGGGGATGATGACACTGAATGTAAGTAGTAAGTTTATCTTAAAAGCACTAGTTCTAGATTCGCTGCAGCTTCTAAGCATTAAGAAAAAATGTTGGAGGCCATGGCTGGCTTTGATGAAAAGTTATGTTTATGTTGACTTTAGTTTCCTCTTAGCATAACCTACTTATGCTTGCACCTGTGCTTGTGCTTGCGTCGCTTGTGAAAACCAGGCTTAAGAAAAAGGCTTATTGATCCAATATTCTATTTGAAAGTTAGATTGGGTTTTGGTACTAACTAATATTAACTTGCAACATTACCATTCAATAAAGCAATAGCACTGTCCAAACCCAAAGAAATACATGCAAAATACGTGATGAGTGATCGATATGTAGAAAATAAAAATAACTGTTTGTGAGCTAAACAGGTTATGTTTAAGCTTTTAAACTTTGTTCTTGTTGCACTTCCTTAACTTGCCTCATATCTTCTTTTGTGTAGCACTTAGGGGTGAAGCTCAAGAACGAAGTCTTTGTAAGTGCATTCAATTTATAGTCAGTTGTGTTCTTAAAGTGAAATGTAAGATGTTAACCTACTGACACCTCAAACACCCTAGGATATAGACAGAAGAAAATAAATCAAGTCTTTTCCAGGTGTCAATGGGTTGATAATGGTGTCCTTTAAGCAGCAACCAAAACAGAGAAAAAAAAAAATGAAATGAACAAACATAGTTAGTCAGCCATCAATTTTCTTCCCTATTATCTGTTATCATGGAATAGTAACAGGTGTATATTCCTGATGCATGGACCAAAAGAAAGTATAGGTTCTTTACTGAACACATTTACCTTGACATTTCAGACGGATATGTTAATGACGATTTTTCTATGGCAGGAGTTGTCACAGGTATGCTCAGTGATACCAGTAATTTGTGGCTTTTACCAACCAAAAGTCAACAAATAGCATTCAATTTACTGCTAATCTGCCTTCTTTTTTATACATCACCTTTGTGCAGATGAGAATGTTTTAAGTAGGACAACTGAAGTCCTAAAGTGCATTGAAGCCTTGGAAGAGGGAGGCGAAAACGCAACTCTTCCATTCCTAACAAATACATTTGAAGAGGTAAGTTGCAAATCACTGAATGCATAATAGCATTTTGAGATCTTAAGTTGATACTGTAACAGTGCATATGTCTTCTTTGGTTTTCCTCTTTTCTTTTTAGTTCACTTGGCAGGGTACAGAGGACATGATGATTATGGTGGCTGTGCTCTTGTCCTTTGACTGCCCTATTCCCAGCAAGAGAAAATTGGTTAGGTGGGAATTACTGATTCCTCTTATTGTGTTGCTATTTCATAAAATGTGGGTGATTAAGTGACTTATTTAGCTTAAATATTCATGAGACAAAAATTTAACTAGACACATGCAAAGAAAAGACTAAAACCCACAAAACACAATACTTGTAAATTAAAAACAACAAGCACATCAAAGTGGCTTATGCACATCTTTTAGTTTCTAACAATAAGGAACATGGGTTAAAAATATTATTACAGTGCAACGCACCTTACTGTGGCCACCGAACAAAGTTTTTTAAAAAATGGTCTGCCATTCAGGATGTGTGAATCTGACTGACAGTTAATGCCTCCTTGCAAAGTTCACACAGTTGTAAGTTAAGCACTGTTGCATGGGCTGTTGTTATGCAAGTTGTGCTGTAACCCCTGTAAGGGTGAGGTGTTGAAATTAATACATAAGTGTGAACACGTCACACACTAATGTAGCATTAAATCTATTTTAATTTACCTT
Source organism: Montipora foliosa (assembly GCF_036669935.1). Taxonomy (NCBI): domain Eukaryota; kingdom Metazoa; phylum Cnidaria; class Anthozoa; order Scleractinia; family Acroporidae; genus Montipora; species Montipora foliosa. The sequence goes on along the minus strand of NC_090869.1, from coordinate 58,637,687 downwards.
AACTTTGTTTTATGTGCTTTCAGTCTGCTGAACAAGGTTTCAAGGAACTGTTACTTGTGGATAGCAGAACACAAGGGTGCAGAATCAGAGAAAGGTACACATTGCACCTCCAGGTTCAGTTTGTTATTGTTCTGTGAAAACAGACAGAGAAAGAAGTACCCTTTAATTAAAATGTTTCAGTTAATTAAAAAGGTTAAATCTCGTCTCATTTAATTTTTAAATTTCAGCAAAACTGAAATACGGCTTGAAAACTGCTCAATCTACCGTGCTTGTGCTGGCACCATGCCACAGCCGGAATATGCCACAATGCGTGGAAATATTTAATGGTTAGTAACTGATTTCATATTGAGGGCTATTGAATCTCGTCAAGTGAAGGAAATTTACAGAGAATCAAAACTTTGACTTCAGAAGGTGACAGACTTTTTCAGCCCTTCTATGATTACTCAAGACTGTTGAATGTAACTGTAGCAACTGAATCTGTGTCAATTACACATGAAATTTCAGAGGCCGACTTACAAGAGGAACGATTTGTTGAGTCCTTTACAATGGCACAAGACTTGAGCAATGCTGTAAAAGACGAACGGTAGGAGAATGATAAATAATCTGCTTTTGAGTCATAAAAGAAAAAAGTTACTGGAAGATATACAAAGTAAAGAACTTACAACTTACTAGACTAATAGTTTTCTCTTATAATAGGAAAAGGTTAGAAGAATGGAGGCAGGTTCGCAATGAACAAGATTTGCAATTCCAGGTATGCAAAATTAATCAATTACCGTTATCATTATTACTCCAGAAAAAACTCAAGAAGTTTGTTGCCGCATTAGTTAAATGTATTTCAAAACATTAAAAAATCTTGTTAATGTCTAAATTTAACTACTTTGAAGGTGGCATTGACAGCAGCACGCGAAACTTGCAGCACCACTAGCAGTAAGCACACACCCTTCTGGACAACAGCCAGCAGCAGCACAGCCAGCACTGCCAAATGCACCTCCACCATCACCAGCAACAGTGGTAAAGGAGAACTGAAATCTTTGGTAGGGCAACAATATTATACCCTAACTGCTTTCATAACATAAATATTCAGATTATTACTTATTGTTTATGACTTTGTCTAGCTGATGTGCTTACCTTTCTTTGTTCATAAACTCAAATTTTATTTAAAATGTAAAGTATACTATTTTAATACATGACGGCTTCTTCTGTCTTTTAAAAAGGTAATGTTTTTGCTTTGTAACAGATTAAGGGCTTCCGCAAAAGCAGAGTTTGTCCCGAACCAGATGACTGTTTGCAAAATGGTATTAAAATTGTTATCCGTTTTAATGGCGGAAAAAAGATGGCAAGGCTTTTTTCAAAAAAGGCCTTTTTTCAGGTAAACATGTATAATTGTACACAATGATAATAACATGGGAATGGTGGCAACCGCCATGGTGATGACACTTTCCTTTCTTACATGTTCTATTCTCTGTTCTATTCTCTCTTTGGTGTTTGTACCACTATTATTATTATTTCTGGCTACATTGAAAAGTATTATTATTATTATTATTATTATTATTATTATTATTGTTGTTATTGCTGTTATACAAAATAGAAACGTACACTTGATGAAATCATCGACATATGTTAATTATTATTTTTAAAATAGTTCTTATTTTTTTATTCATAAAAAAACAGGAAGTCTATGACTGGGCTGGTTCTCAGGATGATGTGCCTCTCCACTTCACATTACAGAGAGGTAAGGAAGTGGTGAGGCACTCTGATTCACTGGAACAGGATGAAGTCCTGGACTTAGCAGAAAGGGTAAGTGGCACTAAGATAGTCAGCGAAAGGGACTGGAACCAAAAGTGTTGCCATGGCTACGTGATACTCTGCAGCATTTTGCACCTTTCTCAAGGGTTATTACTCATGCCAAAGTTGAATAATCATCGCTGTTACAATTTCAGATATACATTGTTTTCTGTTTTTGTGATCCATCATCAAGCTGAACCACTGATGATGTCACCAATCTGGCAACTGGCTTAAAAGTACTTATGAGAGAAGATTAGATATCATCACAAAGGCAGCACTTTCTTCTCATGTACTGAAAGACCCCCAGTTTTGGTGTGGATGGAGTCCTGCATGGAGGCCCATTTTTCAACAAACTAAGCCAACGGGCCGGTGGTCAAAATTCAAGACTACTACATCATATAATTATGATAATTGTTTTTCAGTTTACAGTGTAACTAAAGTTATCAAATTCTTTGCTTTAATCACACTGAGTTACAATTACAACTATAATGATACCTGATGGTGATGGTTGTTTTTTTAATTTTATTTTAGAGTACTGAGGAAATGAGTCATTTGCTACAAACAACAGTAGGTGTTCAGTAACAATCTAAGAAAAGTTACAAGTCAGCTTCAAGGGTGTCTCTGTTTAAAATCTTAGTCACGTGCTGACGTTTTCAAAATTTCCCCAAAAGTTATCTACTGCAACAAGAGTCAAAGAGGAAAAGGTTGAAATGTAATGAATATTGAAGTGGTATTATGACGAAAATCGCATCTTTCCTATCTAAGCCATTTTGAAACATAAACAAGTAATCAAGTGGTCTATCTCAGCCAATTTGTATCAGAAATTTTGGATTTTTTCCAATAAGATTCCACTAAATGTTCTCCACAATATGAGCTTAACAGTTCTGTTACCATGGAATCATACTGGGTTCCAGACCTCCCCCATATTAAAAGCTTTTCTAGCCACCTTTGGTGTTCCATTTTGATATTTCCTAACAGCACTTCATTTCATATCTATGATCCAGCAAGCATATAAATATGTTAGCTCGAGTTTGTGGCCTTGTTTAACATTTTTCAAGCTGAAAATAAAAAACATATTGAAATCAAGTGGGTGGGGACTGAAAAAGAGTGAGTTGCCATTGGGAACATAATTTTTTATAGCCATAGGTGTGTTTCCTGTAGAAATATTAGACTACCAAGTTTCAATGGTCCGCGCTGCAAATTATTTGAGTGTATAACCTCATCAGTCATCTCATTTGCATATTTTACCCATTTTTCAAAATTAAATATCTCCGGAACTAATGAAGATGTTTGCAAACAGTAAATGGTGGTTTTGTTCTTTCATGGAATTCTATGCGATACACTCAAAAAGTGTAAAAATTTGATCATATTACCACTTTGACATTATGTTATTAATATAAATATTAATAATGAATTACAGAATATATCCACACTGGTTCTGTACAGGGTTAGGGTTTAGGAAAATACAGGATATGGCTCAATGCGAGAGAGATGCATACGTTCAAAGGAATGTAACCTTTTCGATAACTCGGTTCCTAATGGAACCAGGGCCTCTGCGACCAGGCTCTTTGTGAGCCTGGAGCTTTGTGACCAGGTTTTTAGGAATGTAACCTTTTTGATGACTCGGTTCCTAATCGAGCCAGGGCCTCTGTGTCTAGGCTCTTCGTGAGCCAGGACCTTTGTGACCAGGTTCTTAGGAAAGTAATTTTTTTGATGACTCGGTTCCTAATTGAGCCAGGGCCTCTGTGACCAGGCTCTGCGTGAGCCAGGAACTTTGTGACCAGGTTCTTAGGAATGTAACTTTTTTGATGACTCGGTTCCTAATTGAGCCAGGGCCTCTGTGACCAGGCTCTGTGTGAGCCGGGACCTTTGTGACCAGGTTCTTAGGAAAGTAACCTTTTCAACGACTCTGTTCCTAATGGAGCCAGGGCCTCTGCGACCAGGCTCTTCGTGAGCCAGGACCTTTGTGACCAGGTTCTTAGGAATGTAACCTTTTTGATGACTCGGTTCCTAATTGAGCCAGGGCCTCTGTGACCAGGCTCTGCGTGAGCCGGGACCTTTGTGACCAGGTTCTTAGGAATGTAACCTTTTCGATGACTCTGTTCCTAATGGAGCCAGGGCCTCTGCGACCAGGCTCTTCGTGAGCCAGGACCTTTGTGACCAGGTTCTTAGGAATGTAACCTTTTTGATGACTCGTTTCCTAATTGAGCCAGGACCTCTGTGACCAAGCTCTTCGTGAGCCAGGGCCTTTGTGACCAGGTTCTTACGAAGTGAGTGTAATGCTGAATGACTAACTCTTCATAGAAATCATTTAAATTACTTCACAACAATCAAGTCAATAATTGATAAGAGTGTTCAAAAAACCGTCCAAAATAAATTGCCATTCTGTATGAAATGCTATGCCACAACCCTGGCATATGTTCAGTGGTCAAAGTTTCATATAATTATCGTAACAACAAATACATAAAACATAAAAATTTTCCTTGAGAAGTGGTTTTGCATCACACAGTAAAAGTAATTATTTTCAATACTTTTCAAAACCAACTAGGCTACATATTCCTCATATCTTTTGAGGGAAGTATGCTACTTATTAAGTCTTGATGGCCCTATGAGTAGCATACTTCCCTCCACCTATGTTTCGTTGCAGGTGTCATTCAAGGGAAACTTTGAAAGTAACCGAGATGAAGAACTCTCCGAAACATTGCAAGGTAAGAACATCTCTAAGCTCTGCACAGACTTCCTAATATTTTTGATGGTGATAATTTTCCTTCATTCATAGAAACTTCCCCTAAATGTAAGCGTGTATTTTTTTTTTTTTGACATGCATGTCCTTAAGTGTCAGTCCTTTGTATATAGTTTAAGTATAATCACTGGGATACCCAATGTGATCCTGTTGCAGTACCATTGTTTTTTAAGGGACTGAAAATACCAGGTGAAATTTACCGTTGATCTCTTTTGAGGTCATCCTCAATGTTAGTAATCAACCATTTCGAAATATCCAAACTCCAACTGGACCCCATCTGGGCGATAATGTTTAATAAGACCTTTGAAAAGTTAATGGAGATGAAAATAACAATGTACTGTATTCCGATCTCTTTTATAAAAAAAAAATAGAAGAACAAAAGGCACACGGAGAGGTAGAAGGAAACGATGAGGATGATGATGAAAGCGACAAGGGTGACAACGAGAGGACCAGTGCAGAACAGAAAAGAAAAAGAAAGAGGAAATACACAAGAACATCCAAAAATCGGAGAAAAAACAAAAAAAATTAATAAATAAGTGCATTTGTTACATATATGGTTTGAGATAAGCTCAGACTAAGCTACAAGGGGGGTGTGTCACGAAATTCAGTGACTGGAAGAAAAACAAAAATCAAACAACTTAAAACATTGAGGGGAGATTCGAACAAAACAGCACAAACAAAAGTTCCGTAGCAAGTTGAAGTGAGTAATAATTGTTAACACTAAAGAAATTGGAAGCCTGCAATGTCGTGACACAGGCCCTTTAAATGCCCACCTTCAACCGACAGACATTGCGTGCCATGGAACAATATGCATATATGTCCTACCCAAGCCAAAATTACTGTGGTAAGCAATGTGAATTTCCATAACAAAAGCAAACGGTCGAAAAGTGTGTCGGTTGAAGGGTGGGCCTTGTATTTCTTTCTCTTATCAAGCATTGGCACTAAATGTAGAAGGGTACACTACGGTGTCCTCGGTCCAGTACTTATCCAAACATGATGTTATATTGGGAGAGGATTTAGCGCAGAGCCCTAATCCATGGAGCACCCATTTCAAAAAGGTTAGCTTTCAATTAGTGTTGTGATGGCCAATTACTTCATGTAAGCTAACCTTTTTAAAATGGGTGCTTAGACTTAAATACTGTTGAACAATGCTGTTTAAAATGGGTGTTAAGGCTTAAGTAAGCACTATTTGAGATGCTGCTTACATGTTGATCAACAGTACTCATTCGAAATAGTATTTTTAGGGTACTCCATTTGGGTACTCCATAGGGTACCTCTTGGATTAGGGCTCCGCATTTTGTCCTCTCCCTGTTACATTTCCTCGTTAACTAAAGTACCACGAAAAACAAATCTGTCCAATCATTTCCTGATTATTATTCTTTCACTTGACGAAATTTCGGCTTTCCTGCTATTGGTGATTGTGCGGAATTCAAGTTTGTTGACAGGTGTGTTAATGTGTCTTTATAGAAAGTCTCTACTTTTACGGCTCCATAACAAAAATCGACATGTTCACTTGGCTTGTATAAAGATTAAACGCAATATTTACCAGATTTACAGATGAACTAATTTCTGCAGTTGGGGACTAATTTGCTGCAGAGTTTTAAACTTTTGTTTTAAAGACTCTTGGAAAATATCAACAATATTCACATAGGGTTCCTTGGTCCGAGACTTATACTACTTATGACCCCAGAGAGCATCTCGCAAAGCAGATTAAGAAAACCTTCTATAAATAGAAAAGGTGTTTGCCTTAACTGAATATTTTCTAAATCTTGTTTCTAAATGTTTAACCCTTTCACTGCCGAGGGCTTCCCTACTGACGAGTAAAATCGTCTGGCATTAGACAGAGTAAAATCTATAAGTGTCAATTTGCATTCTTGGCGGTGAAAGGGTTAAGAACGGGTTACCTTTTTTTGTACGTCTATAATACCTACACGGCCTTATCATGAAATGGAGCTTGTGTTGGGGGACGGTACACTCAAAATAAAAGCAGATTCTATACTCACAACGACGTCGAATACGGCTGTAGCTGAGATATATCAAGGATAATAAAAAAGAAATAAATTTTCATGTGATACAGAAATTATCAGGATGCACAGGTTTTTTTTTTTGGCTGCTTACATGATTCGCGGACCAAGGACCAAATATGCGGACGAAGGGCTCGCTCTTATGTTCACCTTTTTCCCCTTCTATAGGATTAATATTAGTCGCTTGTTAGGAGCTCGACTTACATCATTCATGATTGTGCGCAAAGTCAACGTTTAAGTTGTGCGTAAAGGTTAGGCTGAAGGAAAATTAAATGATAAGCGGAATAAATAACATACCGTAATTTTAAAGCACGTCGACAATATGAATAAAGTTGTAAACTCACCCATTTCATAAATTTTTGCCTCTTTTGTACATCGTGTTGATGCCACGACAAGGATTAACCGGTTTGGCTAAAAGTACCTTTTTAAGCCCTTTTTGAGCCCACGGTGCACCAAACTCATAAGAGACCGTGTTGTCACTTCGTAGCATGTTCATGTGTGCCTTATTATAGTGTCACTTGCAGCAACTGCCAACAGGAAGAGAAAGTCCTGTAAGGTTTCCACCCTTGTGCGCAAACCAGGAGCCTTCGTTCCCAGATCTCGCCACCAAATTTTAAGGACTACCCGAAGACAAAGCCTTGGCTGTGGTCGTATGGTCTCCTTGATATTTTATCGCCTTTCAAGGACCTGCTTATATGGTCTCTGTTACCCGAGATAGCCCTACTCCCGAGACAACTTTTCCCGAGACAACTTTTCCGTGTGAAGGGGTAGTTTGTCCGTGTGTCTATTTGAGAATTGCGAGACAAAGTTGACCCTACTTAATTATGCATATATTTAAAGGCGCATCTTCAAAAAATGCGTATCATCATTTGCCTTTGTTTCTCTCTAGTTCGTCTTTATTAAGTGTAGTTGCGTTTTCACATTCAGCAAATGGACTGACAATCTTAACGCAGCAGTAATATGTAGTTTAAATAAATGGCTGTTTTTGAATCGAGAGTTTCCGTTGACAGCGGTGAGAAATTTGGCGGGAAAGAACTTTCCTTTCGAAAGTATACGCTAAAAACATGTATAAGCTCCCAAATTGTTGCTTCTCTGATTTTTATTTTATGCGTGCGCATTTAGGATTTTGCTGTGTCATCTCGGGTGGTCGAGACAACTCACCTCTCCGAGTTGTCTCAACCACCTCATGTAAACAGTTGATAGAACTTTTTCAACAAATGAGTGGAAAAATGTCTCGCCAAGGGTAACTCGGGGGGAGGGTTGTACCATATCAACAGGCCCTAAGTATTGCCCTTTTTCTTTGGTTTCACGAGGTTTTTATCTTTTTGTATCATTTAATTTGCAATTGCTCTGTTCTCGGATATTGTGATGCATAATAAATAGGCTGTTACGAAATTGATTCAAATGAAAAAAAATTTTTTGTGGCATAAATAAGTGATTCAAATAACTGCAAGCAATACTTTCACTCACGAACTCATAATAAGGGCAAATTAATCCTTTTTCTATGATAACCGTAGAGGAGTGGGACTTGTTGCGCAACCGTTGTCTTTTTGTAATAAAGAGCCATTCCCCTTATCATGATAAAACTAAACAAAATTTTTGGTCCGCAACCGGGGGAACTTGTTCTTTTTTGTCCAATGGTCCGGATCCTTTGGTGGGGGGGGGGGGGGGGGGTTGGGGGTTGTGCTTTCAACCCTTCATATGGGGTTAAAAGGAACGTTATGAATTTTTTAAAACGTCTTCCAAAATTTCTTTCTCTATAACAACTTTAGAAAAAAAGATTAATATAAAGTTTTTTTTTTCTGTAGACTCTCTCCATTATGACGACAGATTTTTAAAGTGGTACTATGACGAAAATCGCATCTTTCTTAAATATCTCCGGAAGTAATGAAGATATTTGCAAACGATAAGTGGCGTTTTTGTTCTTTCATGGAATTCTATGAGATACACTCAAAAAATCAAGGGGTAAAAATTTGATCATCGTACCACTTTAAAATTGTTTTCGAGAATTCTTGTTACATAATAAAGTTAATCCTTTTTCTATGACAACTGTAGAGTCACGTATTGAAATAAGGTATTTTCTGTAGTCTCTCTTCGGTATAACTTTGGAGAGCAAGTAATCGAATCGAGCTCGATAAGCAGCAATGCTTGGTAATCGAGCTCGAGAACTGAGTGTTTGAAATCGAGCTCGATGTTGTCATTGTCGAGCTCGACATTTCGAGTGCGACTGTCACTCGAGTTCGACAGGTAACTCGAGCTCGAATACGGTAAATCGAGCTCGGTTGTCCAGGAACTAAAACTGATCCTGAAGAAAACGATTCCAAACCGTTGTTCTTTTGAAGAAAAATTAACACAGAATATGGTCAATATATCTCAACTGTTTACAAAGAGGCTGAGAGGCGCAAGAGGATTAAAAAACGAAGAAAAAAAAAAACAACAACAAAAGCTACAAACTTCCGCAATATCTCTGTTTGAAATCCGCCATTTCAAACAGCAATAAGAAAAAGCTTCGTTAATATTTCCAGTGCTGCGACACAGTCGACTAAAGGTTTTTCCTAACAATCGCGGAAAGAACGGATGTCGCGGGTTTTGAGGGAAATTTAATATTTTAATTTAATTCTTCCCTATAGAACTGTAAGTATATGATATCAGTATATTATGTTTATATTACATATTTACAGTTTTCTAAAGGAGAATCAAATTAGATATCAGTTTAAGTTTCCCCAAAATCATCGAATCCGACATTTTCTTATTACGTCAAAACCTCCAAACGACTGTCTCGGAGCACTGGAAGTATAACCGAAGCTTTCTCCTAGTAATGTGGATTTCGCGATTCTAGATTTAATTTTCACCAAGACAACAACGATTTTTTAATTTTATGTTGAATTGCAACTAGCACGCTTAATTCTAAAAGTTTTGCAACTGTGATTTGACAGAAAGGCATTATTGTTTTCAAAAATTCAATGGCTCAATAAATTTTGCAGCAAAATAACTTATTCTGTTTGTTCATGAAGTGCACGATAAAGGTTCTGAAGAGTTTCCATTTCCTTTGTCGCCAGGATACAGTGCAAAAAGGATAAAATAACATGTATTTAATTATCAGTTATATCATAGCTCGGGTACCCCCTTCGCTGGAAGGAACAACATTAAAGTGAACACTAACTCTGCAGGAGAAGGTGGAGGATGATAATAATCCACGCCACATTTCAACCTGAATATATTTTTTACATTTGCGCGTTTCTTTTAAGTAGTTGACACTTCGGTTAGTACCCATTTTCCAATTCAACTTTTAAGTATTCAACTATCTACATTGCATTATGAGTATTATAGGAAATAACTAAGCTCGTTTCCTGGAATCGATATCAAGCGATCGCATAACACCGTAATTTGCGAGAGGGCGCGCATGCAGTACGAGCTAAAGAGCGTCTTTTACTGTTACGGACCAAGCAAACCCTTCGATAGATTAATACCCAACTCAAGCAAATTGAGATGATCGGAAGCAAGAGTCATAGAAGTTAAGAGTCACTTTGAGGAAAAAACCTGAGCTCGTGGTGTACAGCCCAAAAATGAAGAGACAGCTCTTTTGAATTCTGGGATTCTATAGGCATAGAAAATGGGATTGACTAGTGAATTGGCATAAGCTAAAGAAAGCGAAAAGAAACTCAAATGAATTGTTTGACTGGAAAGGCCATAATAAGTTAGTTTGGAGAATACGAAGATAAAAGAAACAGTGTACGGCAGCACCAACGCTAAAGATACAGCTGTCACTATGAACAGTGTTTTAGTCAGTTTTCTTTCTCGACTCACTGCGCCATTGTGGTGAGGATGAGTTCCACAGTACATTTTGGCCACGATCGACATATAAGAAATGACGATAATAGAAAAGCAACAAGCGAATAATGACAAATATTGGTAAAATTCACGGCCTAATGTAAAGAGCACATATAAGTACATGAAAGCGGAGTTTAGCACAGCGGTAAGCCAAACGAACCCAACAGATGCTCCAAATATCCATTTTGTGAGGAGACGATGCTTAAATGGGCGAAACGTGGCGTGCATCCGCTCCAAAGAAATAACGGCAAGGTTTGTCACCGAAGCTGCTGGAAAGAGCAAAAGGACAGCCAGTAAAATACTGTCCCCGGCTGGCGACAAATAGTACTCCCATAGGCTGAATTTACGACCTATATTAAACACGTCTATGCTCAGCGTGATCACCCCTACACATATGTCTGCAACTGCCAGGCTGATCACCAGGTACATACTAGGCTTGCGAAGACGGGGCTCTTTGAGGTAAACAATGACTGCAAGGGAATTGACCGTTAGTATGGCAATACCTACAGTACAAAGCACTATAAGCCAAGCAATGCACTCCGATGGAGAAAACGTGAGGGTCGTTAATCGTCCTTCAATCAATGTTTCATTTTGCTTATCCAAGGAATCATTAGCCATCTTATCCATCCACCTAGAGAGAACGAGAGCACAAGAAAGTCTCAGAGGTTTTATAGAAATCTTAATTAAGTAAGCAAGAACGACGGCATCGGATACGAGAACGTGAACTACAATTTACTTGTGCGCTGTTGTGATCGTTTTGCCGTTTATCCAAGTCGTTCAGCATGGAAAGGATGTGCCAACTTCTCCAGGAAAAAATGTTATGAACAGTGTGGATTTGTGGAGAAAAAATTGTAAATTTATTTTCGAAGGCTTGTGTCCTTCAGATTGCCTTTTTTTTTTAATTTAAAGTCATTGTTGTCAAGACGAGAATGGCAGATAAACGTGTAAGGCAAGCAGAGGCATTTTTTCGCATATGAAAGCCATTATTTTGTGGGGTTTTGGTTGTCACCTGAAACAGTGAGCACAATTAATTTGCTTTGATCATTCCATTTTTTCCTGTTTGTGATACGTCCTATAATTTTCGGACTGTAACTTTATTCTCCCAGTAATGACGACGTTAATCATTCATTAATAAAAAAAAAATGGATAAATGACGGCCCACCACGCCAAGAAGGAGTTCTCAAACAATGTTGCTAAGACGGAGAGAAATTTATTGCCCAAAGGAAATAAATGGATTTACCCTGAATGTCACATGCTTGATTAGTTATTTCCCATATGTTGCAGTTTGGGCATTCCTGTCATCCGGGAATTTCTCTACATCTTTGGCCATATGCGCAAGCTAGGCTGAGGCTGATTCAAGGGAGGCAAGTTCAAACAAATGTTGAATTCGACTGTGTTAAGGTATGGATAGCCTGTGTACAGCCGTCCGCTCTCCGAAAAAAAAAAATCGGAGAGGAGCGACGCTCCTCTCACAGGCTAGGTATGGAGAGTTCCGTAGACTTCGATGGGAACCTGGGTAAACGACCAAGCTCACCAGAAGTTCATTTAGCTCGCTCGTTAGCCGTGTGTTCGATTTTTCCCATGGATCCATTTTTGCTCCTTAGTTTTTTCCAAGTAGTTTGCATATTTTAAAGAATATTTACGCATCGGCCTTTAAGCCTCATTGCATCAAATTGTCTTCGATTATCATATTTCTCATGTCAGCCTTTAGTTACCCATAAGCTGTTAAATGTTCCTTTCTCAACACTTCCATCCTGTGTTACGTTAGCCGTGTGCTCGATTTTTCCCATGGATCCATTTTTGCTAATTAGTTTTTTGCAAGTAGTTTGCATATTTTAAAGAATATTTCCGCATCGGCCTTTAAGCCTCATTGCATCAAATTCTCTTCGATCATATTTCTTCATGTCAGCCTTTAGTTACCCATAAGCTGTTAAATGTCCCTTTCTCAACACTTCCTAGCTGGAAGACTTGCCAGCGAAATATTTGCTCTTGGAAAAAGTTCGCTGACTGCTTCATATTCTGTGCCAAAAATAACCTTACCTTGATTTATCATACCACTGGAACTGCTGCGTTGTAGAAAAAGGGTCCAGCCCCCAAAACTGATTCACGGTTTGAAGTAAAGAAAATTCTGGTTATCATGAATCAATTGTTATCGCTGTGAGATAATAAAAGTTAAGAGATAACTAAAATTAGTAGTTAACTGACAATTGGCCAAAAAAATAGTAGTTAACTGACAGTTAGCCGAAAAATTAGTAGTTAACTGACAATTGGGTACCCACATTAGCACCCTCTGTGTTACGTTAGCCGTGTGCTCGATTTTTCCCATGGATCCATTTTTGCTCATTAGTGTTTTCCACGTAGTTTGCATATTTTAAAGAATATTTCCGCATCGGCCTTCAAGCCTCATTGCATCAAATTCTCTTCGATCATTATATTTCTTCATGTCAGCCTTTAGTTACCCATAAGCTGTTAAATGTTCCTTTCTCAACACATCCTAGCTGGAAGACTTGCCAGCGAAATATTTGCTCTTGGAAAAAGTTCGCTGTCTGCCTCATATTATGTGCCAAAATTAAATAACCTTTCGAAAAGGCAAGAGATACTACGACTAAAAGAAAACCGTCCATACCTTGATTTATTGTAGCACTGGAACTGCTGCGTTGTAGAAAAATGGGAAAAGGGAAACGTGCAGGCAAAATGTGAAAGAAATGAACTGAACCAAAAAGCAGACTAGGACTCATGAGAAGTGAATGCAGCATCTGCAGCAGAAAACTTCCTCATCGTCCACTATAGACCTCTTTCATAATGGCGGCCAAATAAATTATTTTTTTGTTTTAATGCTAATAAGCCCTACTAACCTCACTACGACGAGCAAATTTCAAAAGAATATTTGTTTTAAAACGAGAGCAGTAGGTCTGATTAACATAAATACAAAAGAATGTAAAGTTGGTCGCCATTTATGAAAGTGGTCTATTCCGGTCACGACAATTCAGTGCGACTTACGTGAGATGACTTTTTGCGCTGTTCTTCTTGTTGTATCATCAGTGGGCCTCATATCGTCCCGACGCGAGGTACACAATATGTGTTATATATTTCCTTAAGTTTGGCCCATACCAAAACCGCTGAGAAAAATAACTTGCTTCGAAGGCACCCGATTCGCACGGGGAGTGTCGGGTATCACCCCACAAAATGATACACAAATTACCGGGCATCACCCGTTGTAGTACGTACTATAGTACGCTGCTTATAGTGCTTACTGCTGTATAGTGCGCACTACAGTATGTACACAGTACGAACTATTTCGGCTTGATAGCACGGTTTTCTCATTATTCGCTTTTAGTATATCAACTGCATGCAATTCCTTCGTAATCCATCGTCGAATGGTGCAAGGGCTAGGGGAATTTTTGTTTTCTTACTTCTAAAGCTGAGCTAATGGACGGTATTAAGTGTTTAGTTTTGCTCTAATATTTTCTTTCGTGCTGAGACAGTCGATCTCGGCCTTTTAACTCAACTCTGTCTACTGCCTTGTAAATTATTATCGTACGAAGTTCATTTGTCGCAGGCGTAATAAACCGTACACCGATTTCAAGTGAGGTATCATCATGATGAGAACACTTCTTCAAGCAAGAGAGATTCGCGGCAGCCAAGCAACGATCGATGAATTCGATGAAAATGAACACGAGGGTCGTAGAGATGCTCACGTAGTTACAAGTAAAGATTCTGATGATGGTGGCGATGAACCAAGAGCACCTGCAACTCGTCAGTATCAGAGGCTGCAAGGAGTGGAAGTTATGCCAATGGTCGAGCTAGAACGAGGGTTTGTTTTGTTCAAGCAACGGGTGTCATTTTTGTGAAACCGATCAACTTCAGGGCAAATGCTATTTTGCAAATCTTGCGTCATGTTGACGCATAGTAAAGTTAACATATTTTCGTGTCGAAAATGGTACTCATAACTTTTATCAAAGCTTTACATGGTTCACAATAATATCGGTATGTATTGTTCTTTTTGATCCAGATTGATTGACTGATGGCACCATCTACATGTACGTCATTCTTGCAATAATATTGAGGTCAATAATGATTATACTATAATTAACAATAATTGTTCACTGACACTGAGGTGAATAATTGTTGTAGTGATAACCACACCAGCTGAATAAAAAGTGAACCCAAAAACTCCATTGTTTTTTGTAAATTATGTGGTTGGAAATTTTAAATTTTGCATGCCAGAATCCATTTGTTTTCACTTCAGCTACTCAGGGTTAAATAGTACTTGGCTAGTCACCTCCGAGTTAGGCAATCAGCGCATGTGGAGAGCACTATTCAGTTTTGTGGTATATACTAATTAACAAGCCGAATCAGAGGTGGCTAGTGGTGGATATTACCTTGCTGGTAAATATCAACCACTAGCCACCAACTCTACAGGTAAATAGTTGTTAAATTACTTTATACTAAAACAGTGAGATAATATAACACGAAAAGATGATTAAAACTAATAATTTATTATTATTTATTCCTGCAACAATAACAATCTTTTTGGGGGCAAATCCTGGGCCAGTTACTCAGAGATGAATAGCAAAGCCTATTCTTTGTTTGAGTAACCAATCAGAGCATGCCTTCAATGCTTTCCACTGTTTTAGTATATACTAATACAGAATATTAATTGGGCAAATGTATTCAACTCCAATTATTGGAGTACAAGAAAACAAACAGGAGCATGAGAATCATTGTGTGATGCATTAAACCAACCAGAAAAGTTATGAGTACCAAATTAAAGAATATACTCTTTTTCTTTTTTCATAAGAACGTCTAATTTTAGAGCTGAGGCTGAATGTTGTTATAAATTTTAGCATTGTGAGGCTGAAAACGTTCTTAAGATGTTCTTAAATTTACGTGGTGTAGTTCTTCAAGAAATCAATGCAGACAATTGACCAGGAAACCTATCAAAGTGCTTGCTTTGATGGTGTTGAAGTTTAATACTTTGTAACAGTAATTTATAAATGAGAACTGCTGACATTATTATAAACTGAGATGTGTATCGTGCAATAAGAAAACAATCATTATGTCATACAAAATATGCCCTTAAGTATTTGGGTTAATTTAAATTTCTTTACCATTATTTTATGCTTTCATTAGAACATATGCGCTCCGTTTTCTTCTCAGAGGGTGGAGCCTTCCACAGTCTGACAGAAGAGTTACAGATCCCAAACTTGCCTGGCGGGTAGAGTTTTGGATTGTGCACTACAACCTTTTTGGGTCGGGGAGAACCACAGCTGTTTCTGGGGGGAGCTATGGGCAAAAAAACACCTTTTTTCAAGACTGTACAGCCTTCCCACTTCATTGTTCATCTTCCTTGGCGGGCTCAGGGGGAAGGGGTGGACTTCCCTGGAGGTGCCAGAGGCAAACCCAGGATACCATGGGATGGCTCGTCTAATTGTGCATCTTCCTGGTCGGGTCATAAGGGGCAGCTCAAATCTAGAGGAAGAAAGAGCACCAAAACATCTCTTGCTATAGAGTGAAGGGCCTTCACTGGAACAGGAGCCCATTACCCAGAGCATCCATCTTCCATATTAACCCTCTGAGTCAACCTTTTCCTGTATCTTTCCACTTTTACAAGCACCTCGCAGGGGGGCTTCAGTGGGC
>NC_090869.1:58596664-58609164 GCF_036669935.1 Montipora foliosa | reverse complement strand
GCACCGACCGTGCGCTAAAATCAAGTTCCTTAAAATATAAATCCTTCTTCACTTTACGATAAAAATCATTGCTCTGGCCCGTAAAATGAGTCGAGGCAGCGTTCCAAAGGATAGCGCCTCTATAGCTTATAGAGTTTTTAAGAAACTTAGAATTAAAACGTGGGACGATTATGTTATTACTCCTCCTAAAGTTGTATGCAGTGCAAGGTTTATTAGTAAAGTACGAAAGAGCCGCAGGTGCTTCACCTGTAAACACGGTATGAAATAATTTAATTAATCGAAATTTATAATAAAAGATTAAAGTGTTCCAATTCGATTGACGGTATACTTCTTCAGTAGGCGTATCGTGAGGTAAGTTGTATATTATTCTGGCTGCTCTTCGGCGAAGTAATTCCAAAGATTGTAGAAGATCTGTATTTGGACAGCCGCCCCAAACGACCAGCCCATATAAAACGGATGGCATTAATATTATTTTAAAGTACAAGTCCAATAGGGCGTTTGGGTTTAAAAACGAACTCCTTTTCAAGAGATTCGGCTTATTAACAAAGTTCCTCTTTAAATCTATGAGGTGGTGAACCCAGGAAAGCCTGTCGTCGAAAGTGATACCCAGAAGACTTCTGATGATGCATGTTGCAACATACGAAACGTCAACCATAAAATGAAAATGTTTGTAACAGCTGTTTGTTTTCTTTTCCTGCTGAAATTGAAATGGCCAAAGGACAAAAGTATTCTTGGGCTAAGCTTGTTTACTAGCGACCGGAAGCTGGTTAAAACTGCTGTTATAGAACAATTTTAACCACTTTTCAGGCAAGAGAATAGTTTTTTGTTCCTTATTGTTTCAGTTTTTTGTTACGTAATCGAGTCATAAAGGCGAACAAGTAACTCGATCCTACTCCAGTAGTGTCACTCGCTTTGTATTGTTTTTACAGGTACCTTCGATTGCGTCCAACGAAGTCGAGAGTTTGTCATCCGATATGTCTACAGTAAAACGTGGAGCAGGGTTTGGAACGTTACCGACCATATCAAGCCCCCCATATCAAGCCCCCCATATCAGGGCCCCCATATCAAGCCCCCTACCATATCAAGCCCCCCATATCAGGCCCCCCATATCAAGCCCCCCACGAGACACCATCTCAGCCCCCGACCTACCATATCAAGCCCCTGATATTAGATCGTCAATCTGAAGTCATGACACACCATATCAGGCCCCGACCTACCACATTAAGCCCCTGATAATCAATCGTGGATATAAAGTGATGGCACACCATATCAGGCCTCGACCAACCATATCAAGCCCCTGATATTAGATCGTCAGTCTGAAGTCATGACACACCATCTCATGTCCCGACCTACCATACCAAGCCACTGATATTCGATTGTCAATATGACTTCATGACACACCATATGAGGCCCCGACCTACCATATCAAGCCCCTGATATTAGATCGTCAGTCTGAGGTGATGACACACAATATCAGGCCCCGACCTAACATATCAAGCCCCTGATTTCGATCGTCAATATGACTTCATGACACACCATATCAGGCCCCGACCTACCATATCAAGCCACTGATATTAGATCGTCAATCTGAATTCATGGCACACCATATCACGCTCCGACCTACCATATCAAGCCCCTGATATTCGATCATCAATCTGAAACCATGAAACACCATATCAGGCCCCGACCTACCATATCAAGCCCTTGATATTCGATCGTCAATGTGACTTCATGACACACCATATCAGGCCACGACCAACCATATCAAGCCTCTGATATTAGATCGTCAATCTGAAGTCATGACACACCAAATCAGGGCACGACCTACCATATCAAGCCCCTTATATTCGATCGTCAATATGACTTCATGACACACCATATCAGGCCCCGACCAGCCACATCAAGCCCCCGATCTTCGATCGTCAATCTGAAGTCATGACACACCATCTCATGTCCCGACATACCATATCAAGCCCCTGATATTCGATCGTGGATATGAAGTCATGACACACCAAATCAGGCCCCGACCTACCATATCAAGCCCCTGATATTAGATCGTCAATCTGAAGTCATGACACACCATCTCATGTCCCTACCTACCATATCAAGCCCCTGATATTCGATCGTGGATATGAATTTCGTGACACACCATATCAGGCCCCGACCTACGATATCAAACCCCCAGTATGGATGAGATCATCAACATCAAGCCATGACCCACCGTACCATATAAGGCCCTTTAGCTAAATTTCATTATAATATCTTAAAATTCAACTATCTCTTAACAGGATGGCTGAGTTCTCCAGCGGAAAAAAAAAATGTTAAGGTAAAGGCTTTGTTTATAGTGGAAGTGCACTTAGCTATCAAGCTAGTTTACAGGCACCCCACTTTTAACAATATGAAAGAAACAATTCAAACGCTGAACATAGACGTGTTCAATTCAGGTCGTAGTTGCAGCCTATGGGAGTACTATTTGTCGCCAGCCGGGGACAGTATTTTAATTGCTGTCCTTTTGCTCTTTCCAGTAGTTTCGGTGATAAACCTTGCCGTTATTTCTTTGGAGCGGGTGCACGCCACGTTTCTTTTTTTTAAGCATCGTCTTCTCAAAAAATGGATATTTGAAGCATCTGTTGCTTTCGTTTGGCTTACCGCTGTGCTAAACTCCGCTTGCATGTACTTATATGTCCTCTTCACATTAGGCGTCATTTCTTATATGTCGATCGTGGCCAAAATGTACTGTGGAACGCATCCACACAACAATGGCGCAGTGAGTCGCGAAAGAAAACTGACCAAAACACTGTTCATAGTGACAGCTGTATCTTTAGCGTTTCTGTTGCCGTACACTCTTTCTTTTTTCCTTGTCACGGTATTCTCCAAACGAACTTATTATTCCTTTTCCAGTCAAACAGTTCATTTGCGTTTCTTTCCGACGTCTTTAGCTTATGCCAATTCACTAGTGAATCCCATTTTCTATGCCTATAGAGTCCCAGAATTCAAAAGAGCTATCTCATCATTTTTGGGCTGTACACCACGAGCTCAGGTTTTTCCTCAAAGTGACTCTTAACTTCTATGACTCTTGCTTCTGCTTGAGTTGGGTATCAATCTATCAAAGAGTTTGCTCGGTCCGTAACAGTAAAAGATGCTCTTTAGCTCGTACTGCATGCACGCCCTCTCGCAAATCAACATGTTTCAAATGGTAAAATTATGATAAGCCCTCAAGAGCCCCATGGGCGTAGCCACGATTTTCAAAGTGGGGGTCACACTGTGTCAAACAGAGGGTACTCGCGTTTTCGCAACCTGAATATTGCAGGTTGTTTGCGTAAAAAAAAGGCTTACAAAGGGGGGGGGGGGGGGTGGGGGTGTCACGGGCACCCCCGGATCCCTAGCTACGCCCTTGAGCCATATCGCACTAAGGCATCTCTGGTCTTACAACGTTGTTCAAAGTATTTCCGAAACCCTTCTACTGGAAATAACGAGCACATCATTTTGAAAGATGTTGTGTGGCCTTGAGAAGTGTTCTGATTTTATAGAGAGCAGACTTACGAAATCCACGTGAATAATGAAAGGGTAGACTTCAAAGCAAGTCAATGCGGACAAAAGTGACGCTTTTACAGCCAACCATGACATAGCATCAGTTCCCAAATGCCTTTCAGTGAGCCTTTCTAGACGAATGTTCTCGCTGGCGTTTAGAATGATCAACAGATCATC
This sequence comes from Montipora foliosa, assembly GCF_036669935.1. Lineage (NCBI taxonomy): Eukaryota > Metazoa > Cnidaria > Anthozoa > Scleractinia > Acroporidae > Montipora > Montipora foliosa. The sequence goes on along the minus strand of NC_090869.1, from coordinate 58,605,456 downwards.
AACGCACCGTAACCTACTGCAGTCAACAACTATTTTAATCAAACAATATACTCGACAACTAAGCCACATTAAACGGATACAAACGTTTGAGAGGAACTTACAAATAGTTGATATCGATTTGAAGTGGGATGGTATCATCGTCGAAAAAACATAAATTGATTGGATTGATTCACAACGAAAGGGGTTCAGTTAAAAAAAAAAACACATCCGACCCATTAAAATGCATAAACTGAAGAATGACCTCGCCCAAAACGATTCAAAACCGTTGTTCTTTTGAAGAAAAATTAACACAGAATATGGTCAATATATCTCAACTGTTTACAAAGAGGCTGAGAGGCGCAAGAGGATTAAAAAACGAAGAAACAAAACAGCAACAAAAACTACATCTTTCCGCGAAATCCCTGCTTGAAATCCGCCATTTCCAACAGCAATAAGAAAAAGCTTCGTTAGTATTTCCAGTGCTGCGACACAGTCGACTGAAGGTTTTTTCTAACAATGGCGGAAAGAATGGTTGTTGCGGATTTTGCGAAAATTTAATCTTTTAATTTAATTCTTCCCTATAGCTATAGAACTGTAAGTATATGATATCATTATATTATGTTTATATTACATATTTACAGTTTTCTAAAGAAAAATTAAATTAGATATCAGTTTAAGTTTCCCCAAAATCATCGAATCCGTCATTTTCTTATTACGTCAAAACCTCCAAACGACTGTCTCGGAGCACTGGAAGTATAACCGAAGCTTTCTCCTAATGATGTTGGAAATGTGGATTTCGCGATTCTAGTTTTAATTTTCACAAAACAACAAGCATTATTGTTTTCAAAAATTCAATGGCTCAATAAATTTTGCAGCAAAATAACTTATTCTGTTTGTTCATGGAGCACACGATAAAGATTCTGAAAAGTTTAGATTTCCTTTGTCGCCAGGATACAGTGAAAAAAGGATAAGAACAATCGGAGGTTGAAGCCGCAAAAAATCATTTAATAACAAACGAGCCTCGCTTGAAATTTGGTGAGTCTTTATAAACGTGAGGCTTGTACCACATCAAAAACCTGTGATTCATTAGAGTTCAACCTTAATCGCAAATTGCTAGGACTCGATTTACTGTAGACATAACACATGACAAACTCTCGACTTCGTTGGACGCAATCGAAGGTACCTGTAAAAACAATACAAAACGAGTGACACTACTGGAGTAGAATCAACTTACTTGTTCGCGTTTATGACTCGATTTCGTAACTTTTAATTAAGGCAGTTCCTACACGGTCTTGATTGTTCAAAACAGCGGAAAATTTGACTGTTGCAACTGATACGACTGCCAACCTACTTAAATTTGGATTAATAATTGCAGTCATTGTGGCCAAGGACAAAAAAACCGAAACGATAAGGAACAAAAAACTATTCTCTTGCCTGAAAGGTGGTTAAAATTGTTCTATAACAGCAGTTTTAATTAAGCAGTTTCCGGTCGCAAGTAAACAAGCTTAGCCCAAGAAATTATTTTTGTCGTTTATTATTCTACTAGTACGCCCTAAATAACCAAAACTATTGTCGATTTACCTCAGTTGCTCTCATTCAGTTGAGGCAACCTTTACGGAACTTTCCTGTAATTCCTCGAATCATCATTTACATTAACTCTACATCGTAGGTACCTATTTCACAAAACGATGCAACAAGAATGAAGTTTTTTAACACAGATGTGTTGAAATAAACTGTCTTCGGTGACAGATGGTCGTTATAGTGTTTACTTTTTCCTTTCTTTCATTATGCCAAAGCAATCGAGTTTCGAAAGCTGTTGACCGGTTGCCCAAATATCAATGCGTTTCTTCAGCTCTAATTTTGACGTAAAACGCAACACACAAGAAGGTTTCTGCTGCAGATGCTGCATTCACTTTTCATGAGTCCTAGTCTGCTTTTTGGTTCAGTTCATTTCTTTTTTCTTTTTCCTGCAAGTTTCCCTTTTCCCATTTGTTTACAACGAAGCAGTTCCAGTGCTACGATAAATCAAGGTAAGGACGGTTTTCTTTTAGTCGCAGTATCTCTTGCCTTTTCGAAAGGTTATTTTTGGCTCATAATATGAGGCAGTCAGCGAACTTTTTCCAGGAGCAAATATTTCGCTGGCAAGTCTTACAGCTAGGAAGTGTTGAGAAAGGAACATTTAACAGCTTATGGGTAACTAAAGGCTGACATGAAGAAATATGATGATCGAAGAGAATTTGATGCAATGAGGCTTAAAGGCCGATGCGGAAATATTCTTTAAAATATGCAAACTACTTGGAAAAAACTAATAAGCAAAAATGGATCCATGCGGGGAAAAATCGAGCAAATAACCTGCGATCAGGCTCTATTTTAGTTTCGCCTGGTACGTAATGTGGAGTGGGCGAAACGAAAAGTAGAGCCTGACCAAATTGCTCTTCGAAATTCCTTCCGCCCACTTTTTTTGATTGATTGACTTGTCGTTCATCGGCCAATCAAATTTACTTCCATTACACCACTACACGCGTGGACGGCTATTTTAGTTTTGACCACAGTTAATTACTGTGGGAGGAATATTATAAACGAATTCGAAAGTTACCGTTGGCTTTAATTTGAGAAAAACACATTTAAAGCATGGGGAATTTTATTTTCTGTACCTTTTCGACGACTATATTGCGGCAAAGGCGGGTGTAATTCTTTCTCCGAACTTCATTGAATATGCAATCTTTTAAGCTTGACATCTTAATTTGTAATTGAGATAACCTAGCATTTTGTCGTTGGACGGTTTGGCAATAGATTTTTAAAGAAAAAAAAAAAGAGAAATACATTATTTCTTTAACGTGTTTGCCGATGAAGGTTTCTTTGGTGATTTGTTCGGGTAATATCTTCAGTTGCAGTGTATTTCTAGAATTGCGCGCCGTGAAATCATGATAAGTTTGGCCGTCAATTTTTTGATGGAGTACGAACAGTGTTAAAGATGGACTCGCAAAGTGAATTAGTCTCGAGGACTTTGCGAGAGCTCCGCGCAATCACAATGGCATTTTCACTTCCGGCGTTTCAACAGCCAATCAGATCACGAGTTTGCGTTGACCGACCGTCCGGAATTCTTGAGAGACTTTTGGTCAGGCCCAATTTTAGCGAGCGACGACATAAGAGAACATATGGGCGAAGCTAAAAATGGGCCTGATCGCAGGTTACGAGTACACGGCTAACGTAACACAGGATGGATACTGAAATCCGCGAGCTAAATGAACTTCTGGTGAACTTGGTCGTTTACCCAGGTTCCCGTCGAAGTCTACGGAACTCTCCATACCTAGCCTGTGAGAGGAGCATCGCTCCTCTCCGATTGTTTTTTTCAGAGATCGGGCGGCTGTACACAGGCTATCCATACTTTAACACAGTCGAATTCAACATTTGTTTGAACTTGACTCTCTTGAGTCAGCCTGAGCCTAGCTTGTGCATATGGTCAAAGATGTAGAGAAATTCCTGGATGACAGGAATGCCCAAACTGCAACATATGGGAAATAACTAACTTAGCATGTCACATTCAGCGTAAATCCATTTATTTCCTCTGGGCAATAAATTTCTCTCCGTCTTAGCAACATTGTTTGAGATCTCTTTCTCGGCGTGGTGGGCCGTTATTTATTCATTATTTTTATTAATGAATGATTAACGTTATCATTACTGGGAGAATAAACTTACAGTCCTAAAATTATAGGACTTATCACAAACAGGAAAAAATGGAAATGACCAATGCAAATTTGTGCTCACTGTTTCAGGTGACAACTAAACCCCACAAAGTAATGGCTTTTATATGCAAAAAAATGCCTCTGCTTGCCCTGCATATTTATCTGCCATTCTCGTCTTGACAACAACGACCTTAAATTAAAATAATAATAATAATAATAAAAAGACAATCTGAAGGACACAAGCCTTCGAAAATAAATTTACAATTTTTTCTCCACAAATCCACACTGTTCATAACATTTTTTCCCGGAGAAGTTGGCACACCCTTTCCATGCTGAACGATTTGGATAAATGGCAAAATGATTACAATAGCGCACAGGTAAATTCTAGTTCACGTTCTCGTATCCGATGCCGTCGTTCTTGCTTACTTAATTAAGATTTCTATAAAAAGTCTAAGATTTCCTTGTATGTGCTCTCTTTCTATAGCTGGATGGATAAGATGGCTGATGATTCCTTGGATAAGCCAAATGAAACATTGCTTGAAGGACAATTAACGACCGTCAAGTTTTCTCCATCGGAATGCATTGCTTGGCTTACAGTACTTTGTACTGTAGGTATTGCCATAGTAACGGTCAATTCCCTTGCTGTCATTGTTTACCTCAAAGAGCCCCGTCTTCACAAGCGTGGTATGTACTTGGTGATCAGCCTGGCAGTTGCAGACATATGTATAGGGGTGATCACGCTGAGCGTAGACGTGTTCAGATCAGGTCGTAGTTGCAGCCTATGGGAGTACTATCTGTCGCCAGCCGGGGACAGTATTTTACTGGCTGTCCTTTTACTCTTTCCAGTAGCTTCGGTGACAAACCTTGCCGTTATTTCTTTGGAGCGGATGCACGCCACGTTTCGTCCATTTACGCATCGTCTCCTCAAAAAATGGATATTTGGAGCATCTGTTGCGTTCGTTTGGCTTACCGCTGTGCTAAACTCCGCTTGCATGTACTTATATGCCCTCTTTACATTAGGCGGTGAAATTTACTCATATCTGTCAATATTTGTTTGTTGCTTATTTATTATCGTCATTTCTTATACATCGGTCGTGGCCAAAATGTACTGTGGAACTCATCTTCACCACAACGGCGCAGTGAGTCGAGAGAGAAAACTGACCAAAACACTATTCATAGTGACAGCTGTATCTTTAGCGTTGCTGCTGCCGCACAATCTTTCTTTTTTCCTCATATTCTCCAAACGAACTTATTCTGGCTTTTCCAGTCAAACATTTCATTTGCGTTTCTTTTCGATTTTTTTAGTTTATGCCAATTCACTAGTCAATCCCATTTTCTATGCCTATAGAATCCCAGAATTCAAAAGAGCTATCTCTTTATTTTTGGGCTGTACATCACGAGCTCAGGGTTTTCCTTAAAGTGACTCTTAACTTCTATGACTCTTGCTTCCGATGATCTCAATTTGCTTGAGTTGGGTATCAATCTATCAAAGAGTTTGCTCGGTCCGTAACAGTAAAAGACGCTCTTTAGATCGTACTGCATGCGCGCCCTCTCGCAAATCAGGATGTTATGCAATTGCTTGATATCGATTCCAGGAAACGAGCTTAGTTATTTCCTATAATACTCATAATGCAATGTAGATAGTTGAATAATTAAAACTTGAATTGGAAAATGCGTATTAACCTAAGTGTCAACAACTTAAAAAACACGAATGTAAAAAGTATATTCAGGTTGAAATGTGACGTGATTATTATCATCCTCCACCTTCTCCGGCAGAGTGAGTGTTCACTTTAATGCTGTTCCTTCCAGCTAAGGGGGTACCCGAGCTATGATATAACTGATAATTAAATACATGTTCTTTTATCAGAGAACAATGCAATTTAGTCACAAAAAAAATGAGGCAAAAAGTTAGTGACATCCACAAGTTGCCTCATAATTGCACAAGTTAAACTAGCAAACTTGGTAACAAATTGCCAGAAGAAGTATTACTGTTGACATAACAGATGTTAGACAACATTATATGGCGAGATTTCCTGGTTTTATTCTCACGTATCAGAAATCTTTGCCACCACTCGGTTTTGATCTGCGCGAAAAAAGGAAACTAAACTGCACAAAAACCCAACCCAAGACACTGCGCACGACTTGTTAGTATATGTTGCGCGTCAATCCTGAGTCTTTTGTCAGGGAGCCTTTCTTCAAACAGGTTCAGAAGAAGTCCCAACGTAAGACATGCAAAAGTTTTTTCCGTTTAGGGCACCATCTACCATCATTTCAGTTGTGCCGGTTTGCATCACGTATATTGATCTAATGTACTGAAAACAATAACTTCATTCAGATTCGATAAAATGTGAAAGTTACTGTTAAAAATCCGCTAAACAACAAGAAAAAGAACTTGAATCACTTGATGGGGCGCCACTAAGCTGCAAAAGCTTGGAATTATCTGGATTAATTTAACACCTGCAATTGAATGCAGTTTGAATTTGACTTTTTCTTTAACGGCACAATTCACTGCAAAATTTGTAAATAAAAACATAGATATTAATACAGAAAACGTGAGACTAAACTAAGCAAAATCCAGAAAAAGTTAGGAAGTGACAAAAATACAACGCACTTTAAATGATCTGCGCGACAATCCCATTTGATAGAAAACTAATTATAGTAAACGTGGTCAAACTTATAAACGAAAACTAAACATAATGCACTCGCACAGTTCCAGTGGCATCCTGATATTTTTTTCCATTTATATCCGCTATTTTAAAGAAATTCAGGCCCCGTTCACACTAATGCGTGTTCAAAAGTATCCGGTTTCGGTGTCATCGAAATTGCATCTACTGATCTGCGTCCATACTACCGTTTTCCCCGCGTTTTCAACTGTCCGCACGTAAACGCTCGAAAGCGCTCAAAAACTGTTAATGACATGCTGTTTCGTAGGTTGAAAAATATCCTCGAAAGAGATACGGCTGTGATATTTTCTGCATTTCCCGTAGTGCGAGTTTGAAACCTGTAGACAACTTCATTTTGGTTAAATAGAGCAAGGTAAGCCCCAAACAAGTTCGCTAGTAATATTAGGTAAAGCATGTTTTAATGAGTGCCACTCACGTGGTGGGGATGACGTCATCCTTTTCATTTCGATGCGTTTTCGACTGTCCAGACGAAAACGATATGTAGGCGTTTTTATTTGTCTCCACTTTCGAGATCGTTTTCAAATCGATGCGGTTTCGATTAACACGCTCATTTGTTTTAGTGTGGACAGAAGGATTAAATTCATCAAATTGTATGCGTTTTCAAACGAAAACGCATTAGCGTGGACAGAGCCTCGACACTGGCGCTACCGGCGCACCACCTCCGTCCGGCAAACAACTAAACTGGATTCCAGTCCCCCAACATATGAAATCAGAAAATATCTTGTAATCTGTCACGAGGCTTCACACGTTGCATACCATGCAATAGAGTGATGAAGCAGCCATTCCAAAAGTAAGAGATAGCTTTCATTTGCCCTTGCCGCAAGTCTGTTTTCTCACAAAGGAGTCGAAGCGTGACTAAATTATCTCCTCACCACAAGGAAAATCGCGAACGGACGATTTCATTTGAAAACATTGCACAAGCGTGCAAAAAGTTTTTCGGGAAGGATTGAAAGACTCAGTTCACAACCAGCAAGTGCAGTTGAAACCGATTAAAGATAAACATTAGTGATTCTTAAAGTATTTACAAGGTGTTCTGGGATATTTTTGCCTTATTTTTCAATGCTTTCAACTGCTTCTTTCATAAAGAGCAAAACAAAAGCTCGTTTTCTTGCAAAAATTCGAGACCAGTTACTTTACTAAATTGTGACTATAAAATCGGATCAAAAGCCATAGAAAATCAAATTAAACGGGTAATCCATAATATCATTAAAGAGACTTTTTGAAAGAACATTCAATAGCACAAAAAAAAATATTGATTAAAGGTATGATAAAGATGGCAGAAACCTGGTCCAAGTTTCCTAATGTTTATAGTTTAAGATTCAAAACAAAATAATACTGCAAAGCTGGTTGTACGTATACTGGTGTGAGGATAAATATTTTTTGATTTACCAATTTTTCGTGAGGCACGGCCTGACTTCTTGAGGGAGTTAAATGATTTGCCGTTACAATTTTTTGAAGTTCAAATATATGCCATGAGCAAACTAGGTTTAAGATTACAGATAAATGTATATATATATATATGGATATATGTATAGGGTTACAGACGAATATTATTTACAGTTCTTTTCTTTTGTTTATACCTTTGGGTTCAAGCAGAAGATGGGGATTGGAATAACTGCCTGGAGACAGAGAACTGGACTGTTTACACACTCTAAGGTATCATCTCCGGAAGCATCAGACCGTTGTAAAGGAAACCACCTTTATTAGCCATAAAGAAAAGGCTCTATAACATTTCCCAAATTTCAATTTTGTTTCCTTTTTTGAGTTGAGTGTTTTATTTCGTCAGCAAAATTTCGGCATTCGATTGTGTTCCACAAAGTGATCTTTTAGTCGCTTTTTGGCTTCTTTCTTTTTAACTAGCGATGTTTTTGAGCGCATTTTGTTTTTCAAAGGTGTTCCTTTTCTTGGTTCTGGAACGGTCCCCTCTTGAAAAGCGAGAACAGATTGTTCCTCTTTTTTGTGTTCCTTTTGATGAATTCGGAACGTGCTTTCATACTACTTGGGAACAAAATGGTCCTTCATTGCTAAAAGGGGAACCAATTGTTCCGAGTTCCGAATCCCGAGCGGAACAAATTGGTCCTTAATGGGTGATTTGGGAACTATTGTTCCTAAACATGTGTTCCTTTTGATAAAGTGGGAACGTGCTTTTATAAAGACACGGAACAAAATGGTCCTTTATTGTTAAAAAGAGAACCAATTGTTCCGAATTCCTAATCCCAAGCGGAACAAATTGGACCTTAATGGGTGATCTGGGAACTACACCTTTTGCTGTTCATTTACGCAAAAGATACATTCATTTACGTCAACAGTCGAAACTAAGTTCATTAGCACTTCCATGAACTTCAATAACGCGAACGAACTTTCAATAACGCTATTTGCATGTGAATTAACATTCAATAGCATCAACGGATGAACCATTGCACCTTTGGACAATCAAAGATAA
>NC_090869.1:58581664-58589164 GCF_036669935.1 Montipora foliosa | reverse complement strand
CGGAAAACGCGCTCCCCAATAAAGTTTCCCCGCCCTCAAATCGCCTAGTGATGCAGAGTAATCATCGTCGAATGTTAAAATTCACGTCAAACGAGGACGATTGTCTCAAGCAAGGGATTGATAGGCACGGTTTTGGTCAGTGGACAGCTATTTTAAGAGATGCCGACTACGTTTTTCAAGAGGGAAGGACGGCCGATTCCTTGAAGAAGAGGGTTCATTCAATTAAGTTTCTCTAGAATGAATGAACTTTAAAAAACATTTTGGACTAATTGTACATGTATCACGTTTACTTTATTGAATGAACTTTGACGCTGGCAAAAAAATGTCATGTTTTCCGATTCTCAGACATTAAAAATCATTACTCAGACATTTATATCACGTCTACTTTATTGAATGAACTTTAGAAAAAACTTTTGAACTTTTCAGATTCTCAAACATGAACGAAATACGAAAAAAAGAAATCATTACTCAGACATTTATATATCACGTCTACTTTATTGAATGAACTTTAGAAAAAATTGTTGAACTTTGACGCTGGCAAAAAAGTGTAATCTTTTCCGATTCTCAGACATGAACGAAACACGAAAAAAAGGAATTGTTACTCAGACATTAATATCACGTCTACTTTATTGAATGAACTTTAGAAAAAACTTTTGAACTTTTCAGATTCTCAAACATGAACGAAATACGAAAAAAAGAAATCATTACTCAGACATTTATATCACGTCTACTTTATTGACTAACGCTTTTCTTTTTATTAAAGTACTTTGTTATCGCGTTTGTCCTAAACGCCGCATTGCTCGCGCCCTGACTGTTTGAGTGTCTCTTCCGTTTCCTGCTGCAATCTGCCCGAGTACTTGGGACGGGAGTTATGAATATGGCTTCCTCGTCCTCGTCTTCGTTCTCGTCTTGGAGATCTTGGCCAACACCTTGCTCGGGAGCTGTGTCTTCCTCAGAAGTGATGACCGGCAACCTTTCCCAGACATTCGTGACGAGGTGTTGCTTGTTCTCACTCAACAGGCCGAGTGCCGTGCATATTCGCTTCCGCTCGGCCAAGGCCTCGGCGGTGCCATACGTGCCCAGCGACATATGATGATCTTTGAGATTTTCGGACAGCATTCGCATGTAGGCCTTAAGGTTGGCGCGAACGGAAGGTTCGTCGCTCGTTCGCAATTTGTCATAGCACTCCTTGAGCTCTATTTCCGTCGTCCGGACCCAAGCGTTTTCGAATGCTATTCTCGCAGCCTCTCGGCGTTTATGCTCTCGGGCTTGCCTTTGCTCCTCCTCATATCGGTCCAGTTCCCTCGTGACTGCACTAGGCAACGGTTCTTCGGGATTCGAGGAGATGAGTAGGGTCTTGCGCCGTTTGTGCTGCTCCTTTCTGTCCTCTTCCGCTCTGTGCCTCTTGGCCCTCTCGGCCTGGAGCATGTGCAATACCTGCCTGTGACGAAGGCTATCTGGCTGCAGGCCTCTGAGATGTTCCTCAAGGGCGTACAAGACGTCACCCGCGTGACTGGCATCTGACTGGCTATCTGAAGCTTCCGAGTCGCTTTGCTCGTCTTGGTCCTCTACAGGAACTGGCGCGGTGTTCTCGGTCATTATCTCCTCCAACGACACTGACTGTAGTGCTTCTTTCTCGCTCTGCTTTAAGGCACCGTCTTCGTACAACGAACGCTCTTCGTCTGTTTCTGATTGGTCCTCCTCGTCGGTTTCACGATGTTGTGTCTCTTGGGCTTTTCGTGTTGCCCAGATCAGGCATTCCATTGGGTGCTTTTTCAACCAAGTAGCCGCACGTTTTGTGGGGCTCGCCAGTCTCTTGAACTGGTACGTGCTGAGCCTTCTGTCCATGGCGGGTTGATCAGACGGTCCAAAGTCGAGCTTTTTCTGACAAGTTATCAACATGGGACAGCGGTTGATGAAAGATTTTGCCCTCTGATACTTCACGTCGTGTGCGGAATAACCACCCTGTGTCAACGTTTTCCAGTCGTCGATATCTAGGGTTGATTCCGTAGCCTCGTCCAAGAATATGACCTCGGTGAATGGCGTAATCATCGATTTATTAAAGGCACGCTGTTTGGTAACCGTGGCTACGTTTCCGTGATGTACGAGGCTGAGGATCGGGAAAAACAGGCTTGTTTTGCCGCTGTTAGCGTCTCCGACTAGACACAACACCTTGTCCTTGTGTTTTTTCTTATTGTAGTTTAGGAGTTTGACAAACTCTTCGCAGAAGCCACATACGTCGTCAGGAGTGAGACTGTTTTCCAAAATCTGGCGAAAGTATTTTGCGTCGGGAATTTGGTTTGGCTCGTACGGGCAAAACGCTCTGGGTGATACCTTGCCTATTTGGTGTTCTTCGATGGCGTCCTCGACGAAATTCCTTCCTTTCAATGACCAGCAAGCGCCGTTGTTCACTTCGATGAGATCGTAATCCACGGTTAGTGGTCGAAACAGCTCACAATAAGGATCTGACAACAGGTCAATGATTTTCTTCATCTGCGGAAGCATCCGCGACTTAAACTGCTCATTGGTGGCCAAGGTGTTTACGAAAGCCCTTGTCTCGCACTTGTATGAAAACGTGAACGTGGATCTGGGATCTTTCTTGTAGATTTTTCCTCTGTAGGTAGCATAGCCAAGTTTTCCCACGGCGATTGCTATATCGTTAACCAGGATTGCGAGTTTATTTGACAGCATCTTTTCGTCGTCGCACGGTGGCTGGCTGGTGGACGCCTGCGACGTCGCCGTGTTGGACTCAAAGCCAAATTTGTCCAGTTGTAGCTTTGCCGCGGTCAGACGTTCGATTGCTTTCAGCAAGGACGCGTGAAACTTCTGATTAACCAGGGTCACTCGCACGACGTTTTCACTGCCACAATCGTCTAACTCCTGGGTGCATAAGCAATCCTCACCGATCAGCTTCCTGGCCTCGTCTCTGTAGGAGTGTTTGTAAGATGATCTCACAAGGTCTCGCATGAAAGGATTTTTATGATCTTTGAACACTTTGTAAAGTTCTGCCGTGGCTGGAGATTCCTTTCCATCCTGGAACTGCACCTGTCGAATACAAATTAAATGGAACAATGTCTCAGAACATTTTCACGATTTGTTTTGCTACCTGCAGCACTGTGATTGTGCTTGTTCCTTTTCTTTTTATCTCGCTTTACATTGGATTGCTAGACACATCTCAAGGAGAGCTCTCAAAGAAAGATACGACATTCGTTACCTGGGTTGCTGTGACATCCAGTCCGCAATTTAGCAGGGCCTTGTGAACCGAAATTGGGCTGGCAGGGGCGCCATTTATTGTAGTCAACGCGACCCAGTATGAGATTGCGGGGCACAGTGATTTGTTTATACTTGTCAAGTTCCCTTCGAGCCACTGTTGCGTCATGGAACTTGGCATGTCATCGCCAGAACTACTCTCATCGTCTGTTTCTTCGTTGATGCAACAGTGTTTCTTCTCTTGGCTCGAAATGGCGCTAAAGAAAAACGCTGCGTTGTGGATACCTGAAACACAGCACAGTCAAATGCGTTCAATTTCATTTTTGATACTTAAAATGTTCTCCAAATTTCCTCGGAAACAAAGGTATTCCAATAAATACTGACCTAAAATAGCATTGTCGCATGAATCACGTTTGCTGCAAATAGAAGTCCACGCCCTGCCCAAATCTTTATCTTTTGCTTTAAAAATACATTTTGCGCTTATGATGCTGCACCTTCCGCTGATAACTGGTAAGAGATAACACAGTGCAGCGCTCTTTATCCCTTCACTATTTAGCTGTCGGCACGGTTGTCTTGTGCGCTGCATTTTCTCCTGTAGCTCAGATGTTGTAAAATGATTGCGTCTCTTATATAGTGGATCAAAGCAGTGAAATGTTGACGAATAAATTTGAAAGCGCTGCCCGTGATAATAATGATCAACGATGCACGAGAGTTTACTATTTCTTTGTCATGTGTTCACTTGCAACTTGTCGTCAAATAGGTGTCACACATCATGTAACTGTCGAATGGGTGTGAAAAGGGGCGTTTCTATTTTTGTACCTTAAGTACGTTTGACTACCAATCCCACACAATGATGGTGTTTCCCACGGGAAACCCAAAGAAATAACAGATCAAGTCAATGAAACACAACATCGATACGATCGCTTGGCTTGTTTACTCAGTCGAGCCACTCCTGTTGACCCAGCATGGTTTTTGCGATTTAACACTTTTCCGAGATAAACTCGCCATCTAATCAAGGAAATCCAAAGCACAAACAATGCAATCAAGGCTGTTATCGTAAACGGGTAATAGCTCTCTTTGTTGACAATAATTCACAGAAACAACCGGGAAACCTGACACATTTTGTGCAGTGATTTAGGACTAAATTTTAACAGGAATGCAAATAAGGATGTTGCTTATGGCAATCCTTCCTCCTTTGTTCACGTCACTGAGATCAGGCTGAGTGACACATGCTTGTAATCTTAGCAACGTGTTACTGGATATTGAAAAGTTATCAGATCTCTGGCAACGAAGACGACATCGATGCAAAAGAGCAAAATTTCTGTCATCAATTAAAATGAGTTACACTATTCGTCCTAACAAGCCACTAACAAGTAACTGTGTCCGCAAAAACCGTCCTTTTCTGCGTATGTTGAAAATTTGGTTGACTAAAATCTTGTGTATTTCTGCTTCTTTGCTGCAAAAATTGGGTTTCATTACCTCGGTGTAAAAACCTGTGAAACTCTTTCTTTGTTTTGTTAGCTCGTGGTAGGGTTAGGTTATTGTTTGATGTTTTTTTGCTCTTTTGTTTTCCTTTGTGCTACGTCATCTGTGAGTTTCACAGATTTTTACACCGAGGATGAGCCCAAAAATTAAGCTAAACCAGTGAAGCACCACGTGTCCGGGAAATCTGGAAAATCCGCGTTTTCTGTGCACGCCGAAAGCTGTTTGACTAAAATCGTAACATGAAGGCTTGACTGCTGATAAAACTCAAGCCGAACCAGGAAAGAAACTTGTGCCCGGGAAATCCGGAAAATCCGCCTTTTCCGTGCATGCCAAAAAGTCATTGAACTGAAATCAATGTTATTAAGGAATGACCGTTGATAATACTCAAGCCGAACCAGTGAAAGGCCTTGTGTCCGGGAAATCCGGAAAATCCGTGTTTTCCGTGCATGCCGAAAAGTTCTTAGAATGAAATCAAATGACAATAATAATAATAATAATAATAATAATAATAATAATAATTATTATTATTATTATAATGAAATCAAAGGCATTAAGGAATGACCGCTGATAAAACTCAAGCCGAACCAGGGACGAAGCTTGTGTCCGGGAAATCCGGAAAATCCGTGTTTTCCGTGCATGCCGAAAAGTTCTTAGAATGAAATCAAATAATAATAATAATAATAATAATAATAATAATCATAATAATAATAATCATAATAATAATAATAATAATAATAATGAAATCAAAGGCATTAAGGAATGACCGCTGATAAAACTCAAGCCGAACCAGGGAAGAGCCTTGTGTCCGGGAAATCCGGAAAATCCGCCTTTTCCGTGTCTGCCGAAAAGTTCTTAGAATGAAATCAAATAATAATAATAATAATAATAATAATAATAATAATAATCATAATAATAATGAATGAAATCAAAGGCATTAAGGAATGACCGCTGATAAAACTCAAGCCGAACCAGGGAAGAGCCTTGTGCCCGGGAAATCCGGAAAATCCGCCTTTTCCGTGCATGCCAAAAAGTCATTGGACTGAAATCAATGTTATTAAGGAAACACCGTTGACAGAACTCAAGCTGAACCAGAGAAGAGCCTTCTCACCGGGAAATCCGGGAAATCCGTCTTTTCCGTGCATGCCAAAAAGTTATTCACACCACAGGTAAACAATTTTGGTGATTACGGAAAATACGGATTTTACGGATTTCCCGGAGATATGAATATTTAATGATTAAGCTTGCAGTAATGACTGACTGCTGTCTGTGACAAACTTTTACTTGACCACGGAAAATACGGATTTCACGGATTTCCCGGAGATATGAATATTTAATGATTAAACTTGCAGTAACGACTGACTGCTGTCTGTGACAAACTTTTACTTGACCACGGAAAATACGGATTTCACGGATTTCCCGGAGATATGAATATTTAATATATTCTAATATAATATATTACTTCTCTTTTTTTCTGTAAGTATCTATATATATATATATATATAGATACTTACAGAAAAAAAGAGAAGTAATATATTATATTAGAATATATTAACATGGAATAACACAAGCTTCTTCCCTGGTTCGGCTTGAGTTTTATCAGCGGTCATTCCTTAATGCCTTTGATTTCATTCATTATTATTATTATCATTATTATTATTATTATTATTATTATTATTATTATTATTATTATTATTATTATTATTATTATTATTATTTGATTTCATTCTAAGAACTTTTCGGCATGCCCGGAAAACGCAGATTTTCCGGATTTCCCGGACACAAGGCTTTTCCCTGGTTCGGCTTGAGTATTATCAGCGGTCATTCCTTGATGCCATTGATGTCATTTCAATCATTTTTCGGCATGCACGGTAAACGCGGATTTTCCGGATTTCTCGGCGACAAGGCTCTTCCCTGGTTCGACTTGAGTTTTATCAGCATTGATTTCAGTCTAATAAATTTTCGGCACATAATACGTGCCTATATGCAACGAAAACACTAAAGGAACCGGGAAGTACGGGAAACGATCTCCGTTACCTACCTCTCTTCTTCTTCTTCTTCTTCCCGGCGACAGTTAGGACAAATTCTATGCTGTTAAAATAGAAGTCCCAAAAAATTGATGTACGATTATTATTAATATTTAAATTCAGCCCTGAGCACGCTTGACGCGTCTGAGTCGTAACAAACGAAAAATAGTAAATTAAATGAACGAGTTAGATTAATATGTCCATGAAGACAATAAAAAAAAGAAAACTAAGGAAAGATATTCAAGCCAGTACCTAAGCGGCAATAACTTCAGTTTGATTAAGCGATCCTTATAGGAAAAGTTACTACTATTTCTTAGTATAAAGCGTGTAGCTCTTAGTTACACGTTTTCAACTAGGAATAAATTGCTTATAACAGACTGAGGTGCTCATAACTGAGAGCAATAGCAAAAGTGCGAAAGCACTAATGAACAGTAGAGACGCAACAGCAACAGTATTTTTTTTTTCCTTTTACTGGCTTGTTCCTGGATAACATAATCTCTTTTTCCGTCATTTTGTTTGGTTTGTTTCACTTTGCAAAATACAGTTATCCCTTTTTTTTCCTCAACATAATAATTTGCGTCTTTCTGCAGGTACCAGATAGCATTTTATTTTTGGTCACTTGGGATTAGTCTTCATTTGGAGTTGCTTTGTGTTCTGTCTTAAGTAATTCAGTTCTGCTTCGGTACCTGCAGATGGAACCAAATAATTTGAAATCGAAAAGGAAACTGCACAATTATAACTCCAACTCATTGTGTTGTCAATTAAGTTTTGTTGAAGGCAA
>NC_090869.1:58566664-58571664 GCF_036669935.1 Montipora foliosa | reverse complement strand
AGTAGCTTCGGTGACAAATCTTGCCGTTATTTCTTTGGAGCGGATGCACGCCACGTTTCGTCCATTTAAGCATCGTCTCCTCAAAAAATGGATATTTGGAGCATCTGTTGGGTTCGTTTGGCTTACCGCTGTGCTAAACTCCGCTTGCATGTACGTATATGTCCTCTTTAAATTAGGAGGTGTTTGGGAGTTTTACTCACATTTGTCATTATTCGTTTGTTGCTTTTCTATTATCGTCATTTCTTATATGTCGATCGTGGCCAAAATGTACTGTGGAACTCATCCTCACCACAATGGCGCAGTGAGTCGAGAAAGAAAACTGACCAAAACACTGTTCATAGTGACAGCTGTATCTTTAGCGTTTCTGTTACCGTACACTCTTTCTTTTTTCCTCGTATTCTCCAAACGAACTTATTATTCCTTTTCCAGTCAAACAATTCATTTGCATTTCTTTTCGACGTCTTTAGCTTATGCCAATTCACTAGTCAATCCCATTTTCTATGCCTATAGAATCCCAGAATTCAAAAGAGCTATATCTTCATTTTTGGGCTGTACACCACGAGCTCAGGTTTTTCCTCAAAATGACTCTTAACTTCTATGACTCTTGCTTCCGATCATCTCAATTTGCTTGAGTTGGGTATCAATCTATCAAAAAGTTTGCTCGGTCCGTAACAGTAAAAGATGCTCTTTAGCCGCTCGTACTGCATGCCCGCCCTCTCGCAAATCAGGATGTTATGCGATCGCTTGATATCGATTTTAGGAAACCAGAAAACAACGCACTTTTGTCACAAAAAAATGAGGCAAAAAACTAGTAGCATCCACAAGTTGCCTCGTAATAGCATAAGTTAAAATTAGCAAACTTGGTAGCAAATTGCCAGAAGAAGTATTACTGTTGACATAACAGATGTCAGACAACATTATCTGGCGATATTTCCTGGTTTTATTCTCACGTATCAGAAATCTTTGCCACCACTCTGTTTTGATTTGCACGAAAAAAGGAAACAAAACTGCACACAAACCTAACCCAAGACACTACGCATGACTTGTTAGCATACGTTGCGCGTCAATCCTGAGTCTTTTGTCAGGAACCCTTTCTCCAAACAGGTTCAGAAGAAGTCCCAACGTAAGACATGCAAAAGTTTTTTTCGTTTACGGCACCATCTACCATCATTTCAGTTGTGCCGGTTTGCGCCATGTATAATCTAATGTACTGAAAACAATAACTTCATTCAAATTCGATAAAATGTGAAATTCACTGTTAAAAATCCGCGGAACAACAAGAAAAAAAACTTGAATCATTTGACGGGACGCCACTAAGCTGCGATAGTCACCCTACCATTCCTCAATAGACCATTTTACAGTTCTGTGCCCAGTTACCAGGTCTTAGAATAAAAGTGAGACTGTGGTTGACCATGTTTTCATACAAACCTCACTTTCAAATCGATGCGGTTTCGATTAACACGCTCATTTGTTTTAGTGTGGACAGAAGGATTAAATTCATCTAATTGTATGCGTTTTCAAACGAAAACGCATTAGCGTGGACAGAGCCTCGACACTGGCGTTACCGGTGCACCACCTCCGTCCGGCAAACAACTAAACTGGATCCCCCAACATATGAAATCAGAAAATATCTTGTAATCTGTCACAAGGCTTCACACGTTGCATACCATGCAATAGAGTGATGAAGCAGCCATTCCAAAAGTAAGAGATAGCTTTCATTTGCCTTTGCCGCAAGTCTGTTTCCTCACAAAGGAGTCGAAGCGTGACTAAATTATCTCCTCACCACAAGGAAAATCGCGAACGGACGATTTCATTTGAAAACATTGCACAAGCCTCTCTTCTTCTTCTTCTTCTTCTTCTTCTTCTTCTTCTTCTTCTTCCTCTTCTTCTTCTTCTTCCTGTTCTCTTCGACACTGCTGATTTCACAAAGCATGGATGTTCATCCCAACCCTCGCCCTACCGCAATCCATATCGTGAGGAATTGATGTACGCCATATCTACGCAACCTCTTCAACACAGCCAAACGTTTGCGATTTAAAGTTACTCGTTACGAACATCACATTTCAAATTACAACAGTTAAGTCCCCTACTAGGTTTAAGTACCAACCCAACCCTCTCCGAAAATATTAACTTAATAATTTAAATAGGCTAAATAGGCTGCTTAACAAGTGCACACAGCAAATGTATTTACGTATACCCGGCGACAGTTAGGACAAATTCTATGCTGTTAAAATAGAAGTCCCAAAAAGTTGATGTACGATTATTATTAATCTTTAAATTCAGCCCTGAGCATGCTTGACGCGTCTGAGTCGTAACAAACGAAAAATAGTAAATTAAATGAACGAGTTAGATTAATATGTCCATGAAGACAATAAAAAAAAGAAAACTAAGTCAAGATATCCAAGCCAGTAATTAAGCGGCAATAACTTCAGTTTGATTAAGCGATCCTTATAGGAAAAGTTACTACTATTTCTTAGTATAAAGCGTGTAGCTCTTAGTTACACGTTTTCAACTAGGAATAAATTGCTTATAACAGACTGAGGTGCTCATAACTGAGAGCAATAGCAAAAGTGCGAAAGCACTAATGAACAGTAGAGACGCAACAGCAACAGTATTTTTTTTTTCCTTTTACTGGCTTGTTCCTGGATAACATAATCTCTTTTTCCGTCATTTTGTTTGGTTTGTTTCACTTTGCAAAATACAGTTATCCCTTTTTTTTCCTCAACATAATAATTTGCGTCTTTCTGCAGGTACCAGATAGCATTTTATTTTTGGTCACTTGGGATTAGTCTTCATTTGGAGTGGCTTTCTGTTCTGTCTTAAGTAATTCAATTCTGCTTCGGTACCTGCAGATGGAACCAAATAATTTGAAATCGAAAAGGAAACTGCACAATTATAACTCCAACTCATTGTGTTTTCAATTAAGTTTTGTTGAAGACAATTGATTTGGTGCCCATTTTTCCACATACATTATTGTGAACTAAGTCAAGTTTCCCTTCACTACGTCTGCTACTCTGTGGAAGCTTACTACAGTAACGCATGATTCAAAGAGATCTGATTCCTTTGATGAATTATAATCAAAGCCATCAACCATATCGTGTCTGACCAGTTCCTCTAGGTTGCATGCATGAAGATGACCATATCGACGATGCCAAATTCTTCCTTTGGTCTCTTGAGAAGACTTCTCAGCTGCAACATTCATCTTTTGGCGATCCTCTCGACAGTTTAGGTAGTACAGGCTGCCTACCCTCGTCGCAGTAGTTGCAATAAACTTCCGGTTCTCATCCATAATTTCACATCCGGCCTCGCTGAATTCAATAGTTTTGCCAGACTTTGTAGCTTTCGATACACTAAGCAGGTTGTAAGATAAAATTGGAACATATACCACTAACCAGGGCCGTAGTCAGTATGTGGCAAACCGAAGCACTTGCCTCAGATATTTTTTCGTGATTTTTTTAAAATAAAGCGTGATTCCAGCGTTGTATTCAAAATGTACTCATCATAAACACCTAAAATACCTACGAAGAGAATTTAGCCATGCACATTGCCTCATCATAATTTTCTGGCTGCGGCCCTGATAACCTTTTCGCGAGGATTACATTTGGCGCAGTATTAAATTTCGCGCACTTAGGCGTCCGCGAATTCGAGTACTTAGCGAATTTTGATACGAGTAAGATATTTCGCAGCTTCTTCCTCAGCGGGAGCATCCTCGTTTCCGCTCTCAATAGGCGAGTTCATGATCTGAGTGCATCATGGGTAATCAAGACGGAGAGAAATGGAAGTTCATAACGATGAAAAGTATTCATGACATGCAATTTTTGGGTTTTTTATTTTCCAAAAGAGAAGATATGCGCTCAAAGGTGCGGCAGAATAAATTTGGAGAGAATGGCTATCGTAGAAATTATTTTAATAACAAGAGTTTCTGCGATACATTTCCTTTATTTCCTAAGGCACAAAATTACAGAGAATGGAGTGGAGATAAAAAAAGGCAGTATTTAGGATTTCCAAACGAACGAATACCAAGTCCATTTCATCTCAGTTGTGAACATGAACTTATTTGTTTGGTTTATGAAGGAGAAAGTCTATAAACTAGAGACATGTACAGTATATATATTTTGCTTTGAATTTCCATACAAACCTTTGAATTTCCCGCCATGTTGACCTGATTACCCATGATGCAATCAAGAGCGTGAACTCGTCTCATATTATGTGCACTTTGGGTTCAGTATTGAAAAGGTTAAAGGGAAACCCGGCCCTTACCTTGATTTATAGTAGCCCTGGAACTGCAACGGTGCAAACAATTAGCAAAGGGGAAACTTGCAGGCGAAATGTCACGAAACAAGTGAACTGAACCAAGTGGGATTAATGAGAAGTGAAAGCAGCACTGGAGCAGAAAGCTCGCTGTGTCCTTTTACGTGAAACTTACAGCTGAATAAATGCATTAATATTTGGGCAACCTTCGTGTCAATAGCTTACCAATATAAAGATTGATCTGGCCTGATCAGACAAAGGAAAAATAAGCAGTAACGACGGACTATCACTGAGTTCCGTTTATGCATCAATCAATTCCAGCGGTGCCCATCCCCCCCCCCCCCCCACCGGGCAACCGCGGGGCATTTGCTCAAGTTGTCAGTCCCGGGGGTGGAGCATTCGCAATTTTATCGCGGCCCAGGGGCTGGGCATTAGCCTACCCCGGGGCGACCGCCGGGCATTTGACACACGTGTTTTCGAATTAACATGGAAGAGTTTATCGGAAAAGACGAGGCCTTCGTTAAAGACTGGCTTGTCCGTCACTGACTCGAAAAACTTGTGGATGCTTTTAAAGTTTTTTTTCTCAATTTTAGGTATTTCTTCATTTATACTTGTAAGCATATGAATATATAAAAGCGACAAGGTGAACTAATATCACAAAACAATCACTGACGTGAAGAATGCGTAAACACGACTACTTCGCATTTCGCATTCAAAACTAGCCTGGCAATTTTTAAATTCATGAAAGT
>NC_090869.1:58554164-58559164 GCF_036669935.1 Montipora foliosa | reverse complement strand
GCTCTTAGAGGCGAAAACCTCTTCCTATTTCATTGCGTGCGTGAAGACAAGAAACTCGATCGTGTTAAATTACCATGTACTTCAGGTAAATACTGCTCACTTTGATTTCGGCTCGACGGGCGATAGATTGTTGTCGAAGTCCATTACTCGTCGCTTTTAAGATTCCATCGACTGTATATCCAATTTACTTGCCATTATTGAGCTTCATAAGGGTATATTTTGTTCAAAGATCCACTAAAACGCCATTCGCGTTACATGACTTTCGACGCCATTGCCGGTTAAGTTAATCGTTCTACTGTGTCCACCAGAGAAATCTACGCATTTCCCACTACCCTCTCGATCCTACGAAAATACGCTCAGAAGGCTCTATGCACAAAGTCACCACTTAGCTGGGGAGTGACAGGCAAGACTTTTACCGACACGGAAAAAAATAAAAAAAAAAAAAAGAAACCGAAAAATAAAAAAACGACGAAATTAAAGACAGATTCCGACTGGGTTTGCGGCAACCCAGTAATGAATTATTATACCCCAGTTAATGAAAATAAATGTTATTAAGGCATTTTCAGGTGTTTTTCAGTGTTGCTGGGAAAACATTATCTGTTCCTTTTTCCCAGCAAGACACACAAGAAATTTCCCAGCCAGCTAGATAAAATTGGTTGGTTTCCCAGCCAGCTGATCAAATTTATTTCCCAGCCAGGAATTCCGCGCGCTCTCAAATCCCTCGATCCAAAACGACCGAACAAAAGCGACAAAACCGGGACAAAACAGGTTTGTTTTTTCCGCAAGCGCAATCACTCTGACCAGCCGATGTATGTTTGTGACTACTCTCTGGGAGAGGGAAGGGGTTTTCCTTTTTTTTTTTTTTTTTTTTTTTTTTTTTTTTTTTTTTTTTTAGTCGTCCTCCTCGGTCTTCAGAGTTTCTACAGCCAGCTTGGGTTGAAATGCTAGAAAAAGTCAGTAATTCCCAGGCAAAACCTCTATCAATAACAAAATTTCCCAGCCAGCTCATCGAAACACCTGTATTTTTGCCAGCCAGCAAGATTCCTCTGGGGAACAGATAATGTGAGGAACAGATTCGTTGGGTGCCCCTGATAAACCAAAGCTATATTAACTACATACAATAAAAAAAAGAACTACAGTAGGTCACAATCAATTTAAAATGAGTATATGCGTAAACTTAAGATTACCCTTTGCTAATGCCGATAGTATGAGAAGCTAGTCTTCTCACAAATTGCTTCAAAGAAGTTTCTTCTTTATAAGAGTATACAGCAGATCATTACAATATTTCGCGCCAGTGAATTCAAAACGATTTCTGTAACAACTAGTGCGACATTTTGGTAGCGTAATGTTCAGATTGGACGATCGCAGGCCGTAGTCGTTTATGGAAGAGTTTTAATGTCTCTGACATTTACATATACTAAGGGGAAGGACTATTTAAGATTTTTAACATCACCGGATCTTTTCGAGCAAGAACCACCGGTAATAATACAAGCTTCAGTATTTTGAAGTTTTTGTAAATTAGCCATTTTTGTTTCACTCCAAACAACAGAGCAGTAAGTGAATTATGGTTATTATTATTGCCCTATATATCTGCATTAGGTTTTGGCAATTTTCAGAACTGACTTAACCCTTTTTAAAATACTTAACTTACTAGTGACCTTTTGTCTAATAGTTACTCAGTACGTGGGAATTCCATGTCAGTAAAGTGTTTCTCCATTTTAACACCGAGTCATTTCACCTCTAAGTAATTCAGTGTCATGCAAAGGAAGGGCGATACCCCCTTCGAGGCCAGCACTCTTTGTCTCGAGCCTATCACCATGCATGTAAAATCAGACTACAACGCATTTAGTAAACCTTTTTCTAGACCGCCAAGCAAGGAGCTATAGAGTTAAGATCGTCACACATTTTATGCTGCAAAGTTGGTAGATTACAACTCGAAAACGTCAAATCCGTGTCATCAAGAAATTATCTCGTGGCACCATACGTTAGACATGCAGAAATGTTATTTACATGAATGAGAAAGAGTAGCGAGCCTACAAGTGGAACCCCACACTTTTCCAATTTAAAAGCTTAAGCCATCGCAAGGCCATGTAGCCTGCCTGATTCTCAGACGGTCCAAGGTCGCTCTTGTCACGCACTATGACGAGAGTAGAGTGCGTGACATGAGCGACCTGGACTGTCTGAGAATCAGGCTAATGATGATGCTGAGGAAGAATAAAACATTTTTACTGAATTCGACTGAGCTAAGGTATGCGATAATAACCTATGTAAGCGAGCAAGTTCACCAGGAGCAGTCATGTAGCTCGCTGGTTTTAGTATCCGACCGTGTCACGGCAGCCGTAGGGTCGATTTCTCTCTTATATTTAAACTCTCCCATGCTTGCACATTTCAAGGAACATTTCCATCTCGGCCTTCAACCTCATTGCATCAAACTCTCATAAATTTGCACATTTCTTCATGTCAGCCTCACCCATACGTTGTTAAATGTTCACTTCACATTTTTTTTAGCTGAAAGATCTCTTTCAAGAACTTGAAAGCGAAATACTTGCTCCCGGAAAAAGTTCGCTGTCTGCATGATGATGACTCCAATATCCCAGAGTCTGTCTCTCATGAGCGCCATTCTGTGTATAATTGTTTCCATTCAGTGGAACTACGGTATCGTGACGGTTCTCAACTCATTTGCCATATTTGCAATGTAAATTTCTTGTGATGCGATAACTTTCAGAGGTCAGGTTACAGATTTCGAAGTAGCGATGCTACGAAGTAGTTTCTCTTCTTTGATAAGGCCCGGTTCAAACGTCGCGCTATCGTCGTGTCGAACTCAATTTTATTAAGTTCGACTTCAGCACGATTGCAGTGCGACAGTTGATTCAAACGTCGCATTTAATAGAAACTGACACGTCACCAGTCGCCTCTTATGAAGGTCAAGTCAACAAAGATGGCGGACACGGATTTATCCGCAGGCCAAGGAAAAAGGGCTCTCCTTTTGCGTAGAATTCTTGCAGAAAGACGAAGAAGGATGTTAACACAACGTGCTGTGCTTTCCTATCATGAAGCAAGATGGAAGCGCATACGTGTGCTCCTTCTGATCTTGTGCATTTTGCTCAACTCTCGAAACTCCAACAGAATAGTCACTCGATCATGCCGCCGGGTTTCAAGAAACACTGGCTGGTGGTTAAACGTTTGGAACACGTACTCTGATGCAAGATTTAAGAAGCTTTTTCGAGTATCGAAAGGTACTTTTCTGTTTATTCTTGGTCAGATTCGACATGATTTGGTAAGAGATACAGTTTGCGAGGAGCCAATTTCTCCCGAATGTCGTCTTGCTATCTGCCTCTACCGTTTAGCTAGGGGTGATTATTTATATACGATAGCTGAAATGGCCGGCGTTGGTGTTTCCACAGTATGCACGATTGTTAGTGAAGTTACTGAAGCAATAATTAACAACTTATGGAAAGATAGTGTAGTAGCACATTTCCCATCAGATGAAGCGCATATCAAGGAAAAAATGTTGGACACTGAACAGTTGTGGCAATTTCCTTGTGGATGGGGTGCTATTGATGGTTGTCATCTACCGCTGAAATGCCCTGCTGGAGGTTTGGAAGCTTGTAAAGAGTATTACAACTTCAAAAATTTCTACTCCATAATATTAATGGGAATGGTGGATGCAAAATATCGTTTTATATGGGCAAGCTGCGGATACCCAGGGAACTCCCATGATTCCACTATCTTTAAATCAACTAAATTATGGGAAGACATCACAGATGGAGAAATTATTCCACAGATAGGAAAGGATATTGGGGGTGTAACCGTTTCTCCCCTTATTTTAGGGGACTCTGCGTTTCCATTTAAACCATGGCTTATGAAGCCATTCACTAATGCTGTGCTTACACCGGTACAAAGTAACTTTAATTATCGCCTTAGCAGGGCACGTATGGTTGTGGAATGTGCCTATGGGCAGCTTAAGGGTCGATGGAGAATTCTACTGCGCAAATGTGAAAGTACCCCTGTGGAGTTGAGATCAGCTTGTTTGGCTTGTATTGTTTTACACAATATCTGCATCTCGCGTGGAGAGAGCCTTTCCAGGAAATTAGACCTAACAATTGATCCCAACTCAAATGAGATGAGAAACAGGGCAACTATTAGAAGGTTGCTGAACATGACTGAGTGTGAGAGGATTCCAGATACCAATCGTGAAGCCATCCGTATAAGGAACAGCCTTGCAGAGAAACTATGGTTGGAAAAGCAAGGGCATGGTGTTTCTTAGCTTAATTATGCTCACTTGGTTCTTAGCACTATTTTTAATCATTACTGCTGTTGTTATTGTTGATATTTTTTGACTTTTTGGGAGGTGAAGGGTAGCCTGAGGGTTTGATGGTGGGTCCCTCAAATAAGATGAAATTTGAAACCACTTTAAAAAGTTTGAGAACACCTGCCACTTCCAATCTACAAATAGTGAATGCCACTTTATGTTCCTTGAAGTGTTGCTTAGTAGTTGTGTTAACAATTCCATCTTGACTGGCATTTATGCTAAAAGGCCCACCCGTATAAACAAGTTAAATGTTTTGGGATTGTATAAAGAAGATTGAAAGAGTGAATAAAGAATTGAAGTGTTATGCTACATCCACTTTTAACATTAACACAATATGACATTAAGACAATATGTGGACCTGTGGATATGGATTTGCTGAATGTCAAACTGTTTATTTTAACATAACTACTTGCTTCTTTGACCTTACTTGAAGTTTTTTAAATATTAAAGTTACTATAAATATCAACCACACCAAAGTAGTCAATGGTTCATTAATCTAAAAATGATGTCCCGTAATGGCACAAACTATTTAAAGCATTTGAGCAAGGTACCTTCATGTCTTTTGAATCAAAACTAGAAGAAAGCAACTCAACATAGTTTTCAACTCAACTGTTTTCAAGCCAAAAATGAATCGCACGGCCTGTCACTAACCTACAAATTTCACATATGTGCAAACTGTTAAGCAAAC